>NC_016520.1:1122492-1377933 GCF_000236905.1 Tetrapisispora phaffii CBS 4417
TTGAAAATAAAACAATAATAAAAAGATCCGAATCAGTTCTTCCCATCTGTTCTAATGTAATAGTCTGTCTTACATCTGTCTATCTATTATATTACATTCCTGTCATAAATCTATTTATTGTAGTACCCATATTACAACAAAAAAATTATAATATTGGAGTATCATAATTATATATGAACTTAAGTTTTAGAAGTTAGAACTTAATACAATTCTAAAGTATAAATTAGGTGGCTATATATGCATTTTGGTTTTCGATGGACTTTCGACATAGTTTGATGCTATGGGCTTTATATAGCTGTTACTAAGCTATTATAGTAAGTTAACTATAAAATGTCCAGAGAACATGCTATTTTGAAAAGTTTGTCGAAAACTGAATGTATAAATGCCCTCCCACTTATACTTTCAAACCGTATTAATTTCTAACTTCTAAAAATTAATATTACTCTATAAGCTAGAAATATCAAGCCAAGATCCCCGCAACACTAGTTAGTTATATAATAAAACTCTAGGTTAAGAATAAGTTATTCCAAGTATTTATAATCAATATTGTCAACTTATACAGGCACTCAGCAACAAGCCCTAGTTTATATCAAGATACAGTAAGCTCATATCAATCATTATTGTGTAGCTTATAAATTCTAAATAATTGCAACTGGCAAACAACTTCTGAACTTACTTAATTTTTATCCTAGCTTATTGAATGCTTACCATAGGTGACAGCAATATAAGAACAGTAGCTGAGTTCATCTTAAATTTGAAAAAACGAGTAAATTCAAGAGTAATTATAAGAATATTTGATCTGTTTCTTACCTAAGATAAATGTCACTCTACCTGATATCCCAAGTTTACTAATTGGACTAGCTATGTAAAAAATTCAACTATTCGAACTGCAATCAATTGGTGATGGCTGTTCCGAATCAAAGCCAATTATTGCATATCTTTAACAAGAAATACATATACATACATATTATCACTATATATCTCATCTTTAACAATATATTGCTTGTCTAATGTCTTATTTATGTTCAATATATTCATTTACATATACGATTATTCTTATATTTATCTCTGTTCGTCTGTTTTCATTTTTTTCCAATTTATATTTTTTTCAAATTTATTTTCCTTAAAGCATTTCAAATTTTTTTATTTAAATTTCTTTCCTTACAAATAAAAAGTATAAATGTATATATATATGTATCTATAAGTATAATCAATTCTAAATACACTTTGTTCAACAATTGTTGTGTTCTTAAGAAGTACCACGATCTATATATTGTTTATCGTCAGTGAAGGCAGTTTGTTGATTGCTTTTATTGTCTAGTTTTTATTACAATTTAATAACTTACCAATTATAATTAACAATAAGTGATTATATACAGAGAAAAAATGGAGGGTATTTTGGATTTTTCTAAGGATTTGGATATTCCTTTGTTAGATCAGATTGTAGATTCATTCTATAAAGGATCTGGTGCTACCCAGAAGCAAGCACAAGATATTTTAACTAAATTTCAAGAACATCCTGATGCTTGGCAACGTGCGGATAAAATCTTACAGTTCTCTAACAATTCTCAAGCAAAGTTTATTGGTTTATCTATCTTAGATAAATTGATCACCACTAAATGGAAGTTGCTCCCACAAGAACAAAGAGTCGGTATTAGAGATTTTGTAGTCGGAATGGTGATTTCCTTGTGTCAAGATGACAATGTTTTTAAAAATGAAAAAAATTTAATCAACAAGTGTGATTTAACATTAGTGCAAATTTTGAAACAAGAATGGCCCCAAAATTGGCCTAATTTTATTCCTGAATTGATTGGAAGTTCAAGTTCTTCTGTCAACGTATGTGAGAATAACATGATTATTTTAAAGTTATTATCTGAAGAAGTTTTCGATTTTTCTGCTGAACAAATGACTCAAGCACATGCCCTTCACTTGAAAAAATCTATGTCCAAGGAATTTGAACAAATTTTTAAATTATGTTATCAAGTATTAGAACATGGTTCCTCAACGTCCTTGATTGTTGCTGCTCTTGAGTCGTTACTGAGATATCTACATTGGATCCCATATACTTACATTTATGACACAAATCTTCTTGAATTATTGAGTACAAAGTTCATAACATCCGCAGAAACTAGAGCTATAACTGTCAAATGTTTAACTGAGGTATCTCAATTGGACATCCCTTTAGAAAATACTGGAGTGAAGCCTCAAATTGTCATGTATTTCCAAAATACGTTATCTCAAATTGCAGCCAATGTTATCCCAATAACCGCTGATTTGAAAACTACTTACAAAACTGCCAGCGGTAATGATCAATCATTTTTACAAGATTTTGCGATGTTTTTAACAACTTATTTGACACGTAATAGATCTGTTCTAGAAAGTGATGAAAGTTTAAGAGAATTACTACTGAATGCGCATCAATATTTGATACAACTATCTAAAGTAGATGAAAGAGAATTATTCAAAACGACATTAGATTATTGGCATAATCTTGTTGCATACTTAATTCAAGAAATTCAACAATTACCGATTCATGAGTTAAACCCAATTACACAACTAGCTGTTGGTTATAAAACAATTTCATCAGGTGGTGGTGCTCCAAATCCTGAATTATTAAAAAAGTATCCTTTAAAGAAACATATTTATGATGTTATCTGTTCTCAATTAAGATGGGTTATCATTGAAAATATGGTCAGACCTGAAGAAGTTTTAATTGTTGAAAATGATGAAGGTGAAATTGTCAGAGAATTTGTTAAAGAATCTGATACAATTCAATTATATAAATCTGAAAGAGAAGTACTAGTTTACTTGACACATTTAGATGTTATCGATACAGAAGAAGTTATGATTAGTAAACTAGCAAGGCAAATCGATGGCTCTGAATGGTCATGGCATAACATTAATACTCTGTGTTGGGCTATTGGTTCTATTTCAGGTACAATGAATGAAGCTACCGAAAAACGTTTTGTTGTCACCGTTATTAAGGACCTACTAGCCCTAACGGAAAGAAAAAGGGGTAAAGATAATAAAGCTGTCGTTGCTTCTAATATTATGTATGTCGTTGGTCAATATCCAAGATTTTTAAAAGCTCACTGGAACTTCTTGAGAACTGTTATTCTAAAATTATTCGAATTTATGCATGAAACTCACGAAGGTGTTCAAGATATGGCCTGTGATACTTTCATTAAGATTGTTCAAAAATGTAAGTATCATTTTGTTATTCAACAACCAAGAGAATCAGAACCTTTCATCCAGACTATTATAAGAGAAATTCAATCAACCACAGCTGATTTACAACCGCAACAAGTTCACACATTTTACAATGCCTGTAGTATTATTATTGGAGAAGAAAGAAACGCTGCGGAAAGAAACAGGTTATTAGGTGATTTAATGCAATTACCAAATATGGCATGGGATGCAATTGTACAACAATCATCAGAAAATCCAGATCTATTATTAGATTCCGAAACTGTTAAAATAATTGCTAATATTATTAAAACTAATGTGGCTGTATGTTCTTCTTTGGGAGCTGAATTTTACCCACAATTAGGCCACATTTACATCAATATGTTACAATTATATAGAGCTGTGTCCTCAATGATTTCCGCTCAAGTAGCTAAAGAGGGATTGATCGCTACAAAAACACCAAAGGTACGTGGTTTAAGAACTATCAAAAAGGAGATCCTAAAACTAATTGAAATATACATATCGAAGGCAAGAAACTTAGATGAAATTGTCAAGGATTTAATAGAACCCTTATTAAATGCTGTATTAGAGGATTATCTAAATAATGTCCCAGATGCAAGAGATGCTGAAGTATTAAACTGTATGACCACTGTTGTTCAAAAGGTTGGCCACATGATTCCTCAAGGTGTCATTTTAATTCTGCAAAGTGTTTTCGAGTGTACATTGAATATGATTAACAAGGATTTTACTGAGTATCCTGAACATCGTGTTGAATTTTATAAATTGCTGAGAGCTATCAATGAGAAATCATTCGGTGCTTTATTACAACTACCCGAAGCTGCATTTAAACTATTTGTTGATGCTATTTTCTGGGCATTTAAACATAATAATAGAGAAGTTGAAATAAATGGTTTACAAATAGCTTTGGATTTAACTAGAAACATAGAAAAATCTACTGGATCTCTAGATTTTGTAAACAACTTTTACCAAAATTATTTCTTTACTTTTATTAGTGAGACCTTTTATGTTCTTACCGACTCTGATCACAAGTCTAGTTTCAGTAAACAATCATTATTATTAATGAAATTAATTTCTTTAGTTGAAGAGAACAAAATTACAGTCCCACTCTATAAACCAGGCTCTGCCACAGAGAATACATCCAACCAAGATTATTTACATCAATATTTGGCGAATTTATTAGGTAATGCTTTCCCACATTTATCCAAGGATCAAGTTATTAGCTTTTTGAGTGCTCTAATAAAGCAGTACAAGAATCCACCTGGATTTAATGGTATCTTAAGAGATTTCTTAGTCCAAATTAAAGAAATTGGTGGTGACCCAACTGATTATTTATTCTCTGAAGATAGAGAAAAGAACATACAAGAAAAGAATAAGATCGATAGGGAAAACGCCATGAAGATTGGTGGTTTAATCAAGCCTTCTGAATTGGAAGATTAAGGACTTGCTTATCCTTGTTATCTATACTTATTAAAGAAAAGCCACATAATCTTTCAACTTGCTTTTCTTAAATAATGATATCCACAATTGTTATGAATTGTAGACAAAGTTCATTTAATCTCGGCAAATGGACTCGGTGTAGTTTATATATAAAATATTATAATTATTTAGAGCATTCTTTTTTTATGCAATAAAATAAGATTCGAATTTCATTTTTTCTTTACTTATGAGAATACATGGTGAATCTTCATTTATTAATTAACTATATACATGTAGTTTTATTTGTTGTAACCATACTAAGGAACATGACCAATACTAACGGTAGTTCTGTAGAATATTTATACTGTTAAATAAATCCTTATTTAAATGGTTGGTGGCTTTTTAATAGCATCTTGGATTTTTACATAACTGCCTTTAGGACCAGAGACAGGACCTTTGACTAACAGAACATTGTTTTCATCATCGATTTTTAGTACTTGTGAATTTTGAATAGTAGTGTTTTTACCACCCATGCGACCAGGCATTTTTTTCCCCGGTAGAACTCTACCAGGATCTTGATTTTGACCAAAGGAACCACCATGTCTATGCATGATTGATGTACCATGTGAAGCTCTTAGACCTTTAAAATGATGACGTTTCATAACACCGGCAAAACCTTTACCTTTACTCACGGACTTAATATCTATATACTGCCCTGGCGTAAAAAACGATGGTTTAATCAATGTATTCAAAGGTAGTAAACCAGATTCATCTTTTACTCTAAATTCAGCAACTCTATCCTTAGGATTGACTACAGTCTTTGCGAAATGACCTAACATTTGTCTTGAAATCTTTTTAGGATTTTTATCACCAAACCCTACTTGGTTAGCAAAATAGCCATGATCTTTCACCGTCTTGTGCATCATGACTTCCACATTATTGAATTGCAGAACAGTTGCAGCAATTCTATTACCAGTAGCTGGATCAAAATAAGGCATCATTACCTTTTTTTGTGTAATGGCCCCACATCTTTTTGGTAACCATTTCCTAAGGATTGCCTTCTCTGGGGAATGATTTATCTTTGGATCTTCCAAATGGATTGAGTTTGCAATACTTGGAGCCACAAGTGAGCTTCTAGATGATAAATTCCTGATTGTCGTCCATAGTCCTAGATTCCTCTGTAGCGAACTCATCTTGCTTATCTGTCCTACTTGTATAAAAATGGATTGTCCCTTGAAGTTCACAAAATTGGTTTAACCGACCCCATTGATACAATCACCTTAAATATATTTGTTCAACTAAACTAAACCTTTCTTTAAATATATTTATTTGACTTTATTCTCAGTGGGTTGACTTTTCCAATATTGTAGCTTATATAAAGGCCTCGTATAACATGATTTCAAAGTTAAGCTGCACTTGATACCAAATGGAACCATAAAGTTACGTTGTAACGATGAGTTTAATTATCTAGGCCTTTATTAACATTAGAATAACATTTATATATATATATATATATATATATCTATTTAATGCAAACTATGTAACTACTAGTTTTGATACACATATATTGTTTTTGTTCTATGTACAGGAATGGATTTATTAACTTCTGAAAATGTAATGGAAAATGAATTGAAGAAGTATCCATCAATTCTAATGATTCAATCACTTTTGAATTATTAATAGGATTATTATGAATGTTGTTTTTGTTGTTATGACCATATCTTGCAACTATTTAATCTTTTTGTCTTTGATCTTGATAGTTTCATCGTTCACATAAATACCTTTACCTTTATATGGTTCTGGAGGATGAAAGTTCCTAATCTTTGCAGCAAAAAGAAGTACCTGTTGCTTATTGCACCCTTCGATAGTCAATGATGTCGGCGATGGAGAGGAAACTGTTATGCCTTCCGGAACATCCAAACCTTGTGTAATAGATGCACCGACTTTAACATTTACAAAAATTCCATTATTTTCTTTTTTTTCTAATGATGCTCTATAACCAGTACCTACAAATCTCAAAATTGCTAAATGGTTATCATTTACACCGATAACATGATTGTTCAAATGAGATCTTGTAGTACCCCACATGGATTTTTGAAGTTTGTTAGTTGAATCCGTCACCGCCACCTTCAATAAGTTATTTTGAACATCCTTTTGTATACTTACAAAATCAGGAACCTCCATGGTAATACTACCTTTAGGACCCTTCACAGTGACCAATTGCGACAGAGTCAACACTCTAGTCCCTTTCGTTATAACTTTCGGCAAATCCATCCGTTTTATATCAACATCAGTCCCTTCTGTAAGGAAAATAGGAGCAGATCCAATATAGGATCTTAAAATTGAACTGCAACTAAAAGCTCTTTTAGAAATCAACGACATCGTCATCGTTATTATGCCGCAAACCAAACAAATTAGATAACACACGGGTTACAAATTAGCTAGCAGTATGCACACGTATATCTCAATCGAGAGTATCCCGTGTCTTTGATCTATAAAACCATAAGAATAGTTCCTTTTAAACTAATTACAATGAACATTAAGTCGAAGTTATCCTGATAAATCTTAACTTGTGGAGTTCTTAATTATGTGGGAAAAAAGAGCGGACGGGTAATGCCTCGAAATGAAACTTGCCAAAGAAAACTTTGAGATAAAAATTTTAACAAAGGTCATCTCATCGCAATCATAGACATTTATAAAAGCATATTGAGCATTTAAATGTGTAGACAGTCGTATAATAGATCACTTCAGAAATACGCATATACAATATCTGTGGCAGAGTATAAAAGACTGGCTAACATCGGATTGCAAGAAGTTTTGGGATAGATACTCGGTAAAATGGTCAGACAATTGAAATATCATGAGAAGAAGCTTTTGAAGAAGGTTGATTTATTTGACTGGAAACAGGATGATAGTCATAGGGACACCCAGGTTATGAGAACTTACCATATCCAGAACCGTGAAGACTACCATAGATATAACAGACTTTGTGGTGATGTTCGTCGTCTGGCGAATAAGTTATCATTATTACCACCTACCGATCCATTTAGAAGAAAACAAGAACAACTTCTGCTAGAAAAACTATATGCTATGGGTATTTTGGCAACGAAATCAAAGATATCAGATTTGGAAAATAAAGTCACTGTTAGTGCTTTTTGTAGAAGAAGATTACCTGTGTTGATGCAAAGGATGAAAATGGCTGAGACCATTCAAGACGCAGTTAAATACATCGAACAAGGTCATGTCCGTGTTGGTCCAAACTTAATCACAGACCCTGCATACCTTGTGACAAGAAACATGGAAGACTATGTCACTTGGGTCGATAGTTCCAAGATTAAACAAACTGTATTGAAATACAGAAACGAAATCGACGATTTCGATCTAGCATAAATGAGATCCCACTAGAAATCACATTCATATTGTGGAATCTCTACACAAGATAAAATTAGATAAGACTACATATATACTTACATACATATTAAATAATCATAAATTTTTAACTATTTGGAAAAACATTATTTGTTATATGTGCTACTATTGTAATATTTATGAAATATTATAGTTTTGAGAGGAACCTAATTGTTTTCTCAGATCTTCATTGGAACTTGAGTGAGGTAAAATGTTTCCAACACTTGGAGGCTGTGAAACATCGAGATGGTCGATTAATCCACTAACACGACTATTATATGAATTTGAGACTTGGTTCGCACCGTAAGGGTTGTTTTGGGTGGTCAAACTGTTGGCTTTTGAATTGTTATTACTTACACTTCTGAAGGATCCGGCAGGTTTGAAAGATTTAGGTGCTCCCAATGAATGCGGATTTATCATAACAACACTTTCTCTCAATTTGTGAGGATGTAAAGTTCCACCTGATCCATCGTGAGAAGCTAATTGTTGATTATATGAAGAAAATTGATCGGAACCTTGCTTGTAAAACATATCTGGATGATCCATTGGATTTAATGCCGTACCATTCATAGCTCGTGTTCTTAACCGATTGCTGTTCAATTGTCTTTTGGACTGTCCGCTGAAAGATGTTAGTGAATGAGACGATTGTTCATAAGCCAACTGAGTAGGTGTTGGTAATACTGCAATCTCTTCATGTGTTTGCGGATGGTTATATTGCGCCGGCATTGGTTGTTGAGGCATACCATAATTATTGTAGTTATCATAATTGTTATAATTAGTTCCTGTAAAGTTCTGATATTGTCCATTGTCCATTTGTTGATTTACGTTATATTGCTCATTCATACCAGCATTGTAATTGTTGCTTGCCATGTTGGCGTTATTTTCATTGAAATTATCAATCAATGGAACTTCAGAATATATTGACGATATAACCCTATGCAATTTTTCACTATTAACAGGCAAGCTATTATTATTTTCTTCAGCTACATGTTCAGTTGATACATCTTGTTGTAAATTATCTTCTTGGTCTAATGGTACTTCACTGATTAATTCTTGATCCGTACCATTTTCCCTCAAAGATTCTCGAACACCATTTCCACCCAATTCATTGGTATTCTGATTTAATATTTGTGCTGGCATTGGCATCTCAGCATCATCTAGATTACCGTCTGCTGAGGTTTTAGGTAATACGTTTTGATTACCTGATGTTTGTCTTACAGTATTATTTCTATCCAGGTAGACATTATATATACTTTTTAATCTCCTAATGTTCTCATCCTCTTCAGTTTCCAAACTATATACTTTATCCTCCGAATTTACTGTTACATTGTGCTCCCCATTTCCATCAAGTTCAATTGACTCCAAATCTTTGATTTCTAAATTTTCTTGTGGTAATATTGTTGAGTTTCTGTTATTATCATAATCATTTTCAAAAGTGAAATCGTTGGTGTTATCTAATTTTGAAGTATCTATATCATAACCACTCACATCTTGGCCATAGTGTTGTGTAGTGTTACCTAAAACACTTTTCACAGGACTCTGCATTATTTTTGAATGCGTTGATTCATTATCAGTATCTGAAGTAAAGATCGAAGCTCTCTTTATGTCATAGTTTTGAGAACCTATTGACTGAGATGGAGGTGGGGCATTAGAAAGACCGTTACTCTGAGACAGATTAATGTAACTATTTTTATTCGATGTTGAATATGCATTACTAGTCAATGAAACAAGACTATGATTTTTGGAGGCTAGTTTATATGCACCCAAGTCGGCAGGACCATCGATATTATTTGCATAATCTCTCAATGCAAATGTATCAATATTTTCTGGTACATATGTAGGTACTCTCATATTTGATTTTTCTACCAAATTTCTTTGTGAAGGGTTTGAAAAGGGGTTATTTGATCTTGCATTATCAGATGCTAAATATTGAACATCGTCATTGTAATCATTTTTCAAATCAAAGGAACCGATCTCACTGGAATTCGGTATATTATACATATCACCATGAGTGAACTTCCCTCCAGGAAAACGAGAATGCTTGTTATTGATATTTGGAATATACTCTGCGTCACCAACGAAATCAGGATCATTATCTTCCTTTTCATCTCTTTTCTTTCTCTTGTATAATACACACAATATGACAACGAAGATAACTAAAATGACACCCACGGGAACACCCACTGCAACACCTACAGTGGTGCTATAACTGTGGTCTGCAGGATATGTACATTTAGCAGTACCGCATAACGAAGAGGTACTACTTCTCGAGCTCTCAGAAGAGCTACTTGAACTATCATCATCATCTCTTCTATAGAGAGTAGGATGATGTGACACAGTAGAGGTCATGAAACTTGAGTGCTGTTGTGTTAAAGTTCCATGAAGCTGGGAATGCAAAGTAGTCGGTGTAATAAATACACTGTCACGAGCCAGAACAGATATTGACATGATATATTGTGTGAAGTGCAAATGTGTGCTAGGCCCGATCTTGGTATGTGTATGTATGTGTTACTAAGCCTGCAAAAGCGTTCATAACTCTTATAAGCCTATATATATATGAATACATATACAGAAATACAGACAAGAAAAGACACCAAAAGAGATTGACTCAAGAAAACATGCAATTGTGTAAGATTGATTGAATCAACTGCAAACGAACAGGACACATGTGGAGCTCATCACTTTTGCAGATGACAATGAAATAAAACACCAAAACCAAACCAAATAGCGATATTCGAGAGCACTAAGGAAGTAGAAGTACAGGCAATTCTTTGACCAAAGAAGGACCTCAGCTCTAACAAAATTTTAGGCAATAAAGTTCTGTTCTGTTCTTACTGGCAAGCATAGAACAGCAAGAGTCTCGAAAGAAATGAAATGCTTTTACCAAATGGTCTTTTCTGATGTTGAAGACATGTCAAGAATTGAATCAAAGAAGAAAAAGAAAGAAGAAAAATTACGCCAAAAAGTTTTTCAAGATCACATTCTGTGCGACTGTTTCTGTGAAGATCTTGTTTCGAGAATTCCAATTCGACCAATTCAAGAGAAGTTCGAGCCCATTTGGGAAATATAATAGACAACTTTGGATGAGGGCAGAATAGATGAGACGATATGATATGGATAGAGGGATCTTGACGTTGATGCTGATGATGCTGAAGCTGATGACAAAGAGGTCGAGGTTGTTGTTGTTGCTGAAAGGATCAATGATTGTGGGGAGGGTCCTGCTAAGGTAGAAGAGGGTTTTCGGGTAATAGAAGTGAAAGTGGAAGTGGAAAAATTCACTTTTGCAATTGTCATGTTCAATATTGTGGAAATATATATAGATATATAGATATATAGATATATCTATTGATGGGTTTCTTGGAATGATATATTGCGTATGGTTTCTTACTCATATCTTCTATCTTGCCTCTGGAAACTGTGGTGTTTCAATTCCGGATTCATAATGTCTAATGGTAAGCTAGTGAATCACGTTTTGAAACATATTGTTAAGGATGGGAATATTTTAGGGTCGCCAAAGATGGCTAGCAAGAAATTATTAACTGCAGTTCCGGAAACTAACATCTTGAATAACGGTAAATTTTCAATTTTACAATATAATAGTTATAATTCATCTCTTACGGAGCAACATTTCTTAGATATAGTGCCTTTTGATGTTCGCAATGCTATTATCAGTGATGGCAATCATGATGATGCATTTAAGTTGTTACAAGCTAGGGATCCTAAATATTTCCAATTTAATAATATCTACTATTTGGTGTTTAGAAATTATAAACAGTTAAACCTTTTCATAAATTCAACAAAATATGAACGAATAAACAAAATAAGGGTGAAATTTAAAATTATGAAAGGTAACTCTATGCTTGATGATTTTTCAAAATACCACTCAACTTTAAAAGCTGCAAATGTCTCAAGAGACAGTTACTTTAAAGCTATTAAAGATATCAACTTAATAAAAACCGCTGGGAATTTGAATCAAATGATAGATGAAGCAAAATCAATGGGAAGAAAAAATCTATTAGTCTGGAATTTACCTAATCATATGAAACCTCATGAAATTAAAGATTATTTTTGGTTTTATAATATAACAGATGTATTTAAATTGTATTGGAGCAATGAGAATGATTCTTTATATAATACTTTGCATTTCTTTAAATTTGCTGATGAACATGATTGCATCAAATTTAGACATAATTTCCATGGAACGTATTTCAATGATCCAATCGGTGATGCGAAATCAAAATTGTTAATAGAAAAATTATCTTAAGAATATTTATTAATTTGCCTACGCATAATTGGAAACAACATATACATATATAAGTAGTAATGTAAATAACACAAGGAAACTATAATTCTCTCCATGATTCACGAACCAGTTCCCATTTCTTTTTCTTCGGTGCGGTACTTGATGCATCTCTATTTAGAGTTTCGTTGATTGTATAATTTTTGACAACCTTGGGACTATGCATTTCATCATTTTCATCATTGTGTTCATGCTCTAGTATCACATATTTTTCCCAAATGCCTCTACCTTTCCATACAAGTATTAACGTGTCTTCGTCATAATAATTATCGTTGTCATCATTTCCAGTTCCCGTAGACCAACCAATTTTACATCTGTCATTTAGAAATTCTAGATCTGGCTCATTACTGTTCAGACCATCTCTTAGCAGTGGATTTTTTAGGTGTAGACTACACATTGACCACACAGAATATATATACTTTGGTTTCCAAATGTGAGGTACATAATTCCTTAAAACATGCGTTTTGTTATGATTAAAATTATCTTTCTCCTTATTGGTATCATTTTCATTACCTTCCTCACTTTGGAGACTAGTTAATTGAAATATATGCAGAGTTTGTTTATCTGAAATAACAGCTAAACGAGTGCCGTTGGGGCTAAAGGACATTTCATAAATATCTGCTCTATCCAGACCTCGACGAAACTCCTTTAATAAAACACCATTTATTGTACTAAAAATTCTTATTAATGTGCCTTGTCTTGAACATGTAGCAACCATTGTCCCTTGTTTATTCAATCTTACCAGTCGAATTGCAGACTTATGAGCCTTTATAATAGAAGTTGGTAATAATTGACTCTCATCTGGATTATTTTCGTTGTATCTTAATTGGGATAAATCGGCGATATGTATCTGCCCTAGCATTCTTGGTGATACATAGGCTAAATAGCATTTGATGGACATTTTATTTTTAATGAAACTATTGCTTTCGTTGGTACCTCTTCTTTGGGATCTATTATTTTGACATATTACAAAATCACACGTACTATTGTGTTCAATACTCAAAGATGGACATATCTTTACTGTCTTTGGTTGAAATTGAAAAATCTCAATACTATTTGCTAAGACTGCAATAATATATATTCTTGAAATAAAAACAGATTTAAGCGGTGACATGAATTTTAAAACAATGCTTTCTTTTTTCTTTAAGTCATCCCAAACAATTAATTTATTGGGTGGATATTTTGGTTTCAGACCACCACCCAATAAGGCAATGTAGTTGGTCCTATGTAACATCTTAGAATATGCAATCCCGCACCTCTCCTGATCATTTGATATATAAGTCAATTTACAACTTAAGGGATTGCTATTGTAGACCTTAAATCCATTTTCAGAAGAACAACTAAAACATGATTCATCTTGATTAAATGAAATGTCAAGAAACTTTTGATGCCTAACACTCTGGGTGTTCACTATGTTCGATCGAACGTTCATAATTCCATTAATTATCGATACGTTTACTTTATTTTGTATATTAGTTGGTTTAGATTTCACCAAATTTTCATTATATTTGCAGAAAAATACAGAACTAATGTTGATAAAGTAGTATATGTAGTCTACAGGTGTCCAATTTGAAGCAACCAGGAACTAGTACGTTTCTAAAGATTGCTGTGCTAATTAGTTTAATACCTCATCTGAAATAGCCAATCTTCAAATAAGATTTGTTTATTTTTTTTGGTATTAACGTTAAGTTGAACATTAATGGAAAGACGCTTAAAGGAAGTATCTCGCGATGGTGGCGTCACAGTAAAGAATACAACGACGCAATTGTAATGTATCGCCACCAGTATATGGATATTATTATAATCTTAAAGACTAGATTGTTCTATTAAATGCTGTCAATATATTCATCTTGATATCAATTAGAGAACCAAAAAAGTTAAATTTATGGTGTAAGACAATTGATTTGGGATTCAAACATTCAAGACAAGACATAAAAAAGAGTAGATGAGGATTTAATGTTTTAAACAATATCGACATATTCCAAATTTATTTAAAACCCTTAACCACCATAGTATTATCTATCATTGTCACTTCAGTAGATTTATTTCACCATCTTTCCTTTATCTACCTTTTACACTTTATACAACCATATAAATATGTATTTATTCTTTTAGCGTCATTAAATTTTCTGTTCCAAATTTTTGTACTTAAATTAACTAACTTTCTCAATACTTTCAGTTTAAATAAAAATGTTTCAATTTTAACTTATAATATAAAGAACATAACAAGATAACCCAATAAATCCTGCTATTTAATTCTTGCGAAATTGATATATCAATTAGTTTTATTACCAAAATGACCAAAACTAAAATAACCAATTCTATTTTAAATAATAATAATAAAAAGAGGATGGGCGGCAAAAACACAGACAGGTATATTCCTTATATTGCATCCCATAAGGCTTATAAAAACACAACCACGACTATAAATCTCCAGTTCAATGATACGAAAGATTCACCAAGTAACTCTGACTCGTCATCTCCAATAAGATTATCCTCCCCAGAATTTTTCCATGATTTAAGAAATACAGGCCACTACCAAGCTATTGACGCAAGCTTGTCTCCTAATACTACTCACCCTGTTGGGATTGATGTTACAGATGATAATGGTTCTACATCTGCAAATAATAATAAGAAATTGAAATTAGACCAACAACATAAAAATGTGATTGCTGAATCTTTGGGGTTTCTGAATTTTAAACGTGTATACACATTTACAGATAACAAAGATAAGATAATCCAAGACTCACAAAGCAATGATCATTTTAATTCTGGAGAGTCGATGACACACATGAGTCCAATGTCATTATTTGGAAAATCTGATCCACATTTTGAGAGATCATCGACACCAATGAAGACCAATCGTCCAGCAACGAGAATTAAATCTCATGTACCATATAGGGTATTAGATGCTCCAAATTTAAGAAATGATTTTTATTCAAATCTAATATGTTGGTCAAAAATAACAAATAACGTAATTGTTGGATTAGGATCTAACGTCTATATTTGGTCAGACGTTCAAGGTGCAGTTCAGGTAATGGAACATGACTATTTAGGAAAACATAATGATTATGTTACGTGTGTGTCATTTTGTCCATTCAATTCGTTTTTTCTGGTTGGCTCTAAACAAGGAAGATTAATTTTGTTTAATCAAGATGACTTTGTGGGTCAATTCAATAATAAAACATTGAAAGGTGAGCCTTTAGTTGAATATAAAACTTCAACTTATAGGGGAATTGGTTGCATTGAGTGGTTCCAAAGTCTCGACGATGAGTACAAATTTATAATCGGGGAAGAGTCAGGGGAGATTACGTTTTTTAAAATAAAAATAAAATCAAACGTTGATAAAAAGATGTCTGATTATGACAATAATCAACCAACTCAACTGAATGATAATTTAGATTACAGTTTAAATACAACGAAATTACACGATCTCAATGAACTATCTGAGGAGGAAAGTTCAAATAACGGTAAACGACTATTGTACAAAATAAATTTAATTCATAAGTTTAGAGCTCAAACGCAACAAATATGTGGTATGTATTACAATTGGATTTATTATTACAAATTAACTAGTTTTTTTCTTTCAAATTATTTTTCTAACTATTATTTTTAATTAATCACAGGTATTTCATTAAATGAGAAATGTAACTTAATAGCAGTTGGGGGCAATGATAACTCCTGCTCTGTCTGGGATATCAAAGATAAGAAAAATCCTACTCTGTTGCAGACATTGAAACATAATGCTGCGGTCAAGGCAATTGCATTTTGTCCTTGGTCTAGGTCACTTTTAGCAACAGGAGGAGGTAGTAAAGATAGGACGATCAAGTTTTGGCATGCACAATCCGGTACTTTAGTAAAGAAGATAAAGACAAAAGGTCAAATAACGTCCTTGATATGGTCGGCAAGATATAAACAAGTTGTTGCTACTTTTGGATTTGGTGACGTCGAGAATCCAGTCTTGTTAATGCTATTCTCTTACCCCAAACTGAACCCAATCTTACAAGTCAAAACGCCAACACCAATAAGGGTTTTAAGTGCAGTTGCGTCACCAGATATAACTTCAATATGTATTGCTGCAAATGATGAAACTATTAGATTTTACAAATTATGGGATGACTACGAATCTGAAATTAAAGAAGTGCAAGAAAAAGGTGTATACGGTTCCAATCTAATCGAATATATAGAGGGTATTGATTCAAGTAACTGTACCTCCACAATAAGATAGTCAGTATAGAAGTAGACTTACGTACATATGTAATGTCTTCAGATCTCTAATTCTGTAATAATCGTTTCATAAATTTGCCTTGTTCTCCAGTTCTTGTTCGTTTTTTATATCACTGCTTTTTTAAGGGAAAGCTTTTAAGGAAGAAAACTATAACTTGACATATATAAAAGCAGTGATGAGCAAAAATAAGTAAATGTTTATACATAAAAAATATATATAAAATATACTAATATAGATGTAATCAGTCATATTAAAACTATTAATTAAGGGTTTATATTACAGTAAAATATTTGCTGACCAATTACCAGAGGAATGCTAAGGTATATAGGTCAAAAGTATGAAGCTATTTTAGCCACCATCATAGAGAAAGAGATAGATGAAAATCCATCGAATGCAAAGAGAGAACTAATCAATAACATAACGACATCTTTAATCGATGCATCAATAGAGAAATATAAGACAAACAAATATGGTCATGTAAGTACGGCTACTGACGTTAATGAATATGATAAATTTTGGAATGATCAGAATTTCAAACAAGAGTTTGAGCAAGATACACCGCCATTATCAGAAAATATTGAAGTTGAAATGAACGAAGAAAGAGTCTCACCTATTGATACGCAAGTTGCTATTCCTAAGCCAAGAGAACATTTTTTAGATATATTCGTAGATAAGCTGATAAGTAAATTGGTAACTGAAAGATTGCCAGAAAGAGAACAGCTAGCTGATCGAATACTTTTGCCAACTGATAATTACCAACAACCTATATCCGCCACAACTTTAGGAAGCAATTTTGGTAAGTTAGGTTCAAACCTAACAACATTATTTGATTTACAAGAAAGTATTATTAGATTGATTACCTGGAGGGCTCCATCAGCTACTATTACACTATTAATATTGCTAACTTTTTTTATCAATTACCCACTATTGACATTGTTGATTCCTCTATTTAATTTACTCTTTAGAAATATGATACCAAGTTACTTACACAGACACCCTTCCAACCTCAAGAAATATCCAATAAAAATAATATATGGCAGATCATTGATTGAAGATGTTACTACCGGTGGACCTAGTAATGCCTGGCATCCTAAATCAGATTTTGGTAAAAATGACTTGCCATCATCTAGTTCAGAAGCAACGTATGATAGCCCAAATATAATCAATGATCGAACTTCACAAGTGTCTGTTCAGAACAGCAATAGTTCTGTAGAAATCGTAGCTAACCTTCGTGATCTTCAAAATGTAACATCTAGTCTCGTTAAGCTGAATGAGGAACTAGAAAAATTTTTTTATGGACTAGCTGGTTTTAAAGATGAATCTCAATCGACACTTCTGTTTTTTATCTGTTTTATTAGTTTATTTGCATCACTTGGCTTGTTTTACAATATTAACTGGCCGATGTTTTTAATTACTACTATTTGGACATTTATGATAGCCATTCATCCTAAAATCAAACCTTTATTGATCAATTTTATTAAAATAATGTTAAACAAGAAAAAAAACAATAATACAAAGAACAGGCGATTTAAGCATCTTGTCATTTTAGATGAACAGCCAGAGGAGCAATACGTAGAAATATTTGAGATATATAAGAAAGGAATCACTTCTTATCAATGGAATCTTTGTGTATTTTCAAATCAAATATATGATCCTGATGATACAGTGAGAAAATTAGAAGATCCACCACATGGAGTACCCACACTAGAAGACATAACACCTCCAAGAACATGGACATTTGATGAAAATAGCAACTGGGAAATTGATAAAGATGCAGCAGGCTGGATCAAAGAGAATGAATTGACATTATTTGCGAATAATGATTTTGCTATGGATGAAGAGTATAAACGCAGGAGGTGGGTCCGAAAAGTACTAAGATATGCGAAACCAGCTAGAAAACCTCAAACATGAACTCAATAACAGTGAAACAATAGAATGCTAATAAATCTATAAATAATTAATATCATTTATTTCCTATAATTATATAGTATATTCAACTTAATATTATAAGATGTATGCAGTGAATAATGTTGAAATGCAAACCTAAAGGTCTAGTAGGGGAAATGTCAAATTTTATGCAGGTACACCATCACTTTCGGGTACAGCCATTTTAGAAATAACTTTCTTCCAGTTATTTCTATTATCATGTATAGGGGCACTCAATAAATTCAATAATGTTACAATCACAAGTAATCCAAATGAACAAACGCATGCAGGAGTAAGCATTCTCGTAAAATTTCTTCCTGACATGACCTTTTGATAGGGACATGATGCAAACGGCCCGCCTGTAACCCAACAGTCACTAACGGAGATGGAATTTATATCAATCCAAATATTGATATTTCCCATTTCATATTTTTTGAGAAAAAATTCTAAAGCTAATTTCTGTAATGGTGTCGAGGGTATAGAAAAATCAAAGCCATCTGGACAATTTGATCCACTAAAGCTATCAAAATCAAAATATGAATTTTCATTTTCACTTAAAATGAATCCAAAATTATCATTATAAGATCGACATAAACCATATAGTTTGTCATAACAATTACCTACGATCCACTCCGATGATATATTATGCACAGTGTAAGACATATATCCACAATTATATGCGGTAAAACTCTTATCTTTCGGTAGAGAGCTTTGTTTTTTAGGCTCTCCAACTTTCCATGACCAACTGTTTATAGGAGTAGTTAAATCTGATAATAGGAGTATATTACTGGAATCGAATTTATTTGCAATAATAGGAGAGTAACCATAACTAATGTATTGTGGCCCATCGCTTTCAGTAAAATTTGATAATAAAAACCTCCATGGAATTAATGATGTGTTTCTAACTTCTTCTACAGTAGTTGGGATATCTAGTGTTGCATTAAATTCATCAAAATGCATGATTGAACGGTTAAACGTATATGGGGATTCATCTGATTCCATAACTTGCGATATTTCTGAAATCACTACTCTTCTTCTAATTTCATATAAAAACCTATTTAAGGTAGGCCAACCATTTACTGCATTCACGCCATTCATATCAAAGGTTTTACCAGCTTTTCTATCTGAAAGCAAATCATCTGGCTTGTATATATAACTTCCACCTAGTCCATGTTCAAGCAAAGCCGAAATATTTTGGCTAGGTGAACTATAATCAATAAAAGTTAAGCTATTATTCTGAATACGTAACATCATAAAGAATAAATTCGCAGACAGGTTTGTATCTGTGTCATCTAGAAAAACTTTTGTTTTCGATAAAAAGCTTTGAAAAGTTATGCTTGTATCAACAAGGGTCCATATGTTATCAGTTAACTCCAAATCTACTATAACATTTTGAACCCCACTAGATAAGATATCATAATAATAGTTCAATAAATCGTCATTGTTTATAGTATCATTTGATTGCGAGAAATTTGAGTGAAGTAAAACTGATTTCAACTCAATACCCGTCAAAGGAAGTTGATCTATCGTTATATTATATTCAATATCTCTTTGGGACCTCTGACTTAGTGCTGCACTCGAGTTTGAAGATATAGAGTGTGCTTTAGCAGATGAAGTGTCCGCATTAACAAAAGTTGTTGGTATACTATTTAATACCAAAAGGCAACATATACCGATAAATAAATAGCGGAACAATTTAAGAGTCATAAACAAATACTAGAATAGTTGAAGACACGATAAATATTATAGTTCTTTAATGAAGGAAACCTTGAATATCATATATTTTCAATTATTTATAGTAGTGTTAAATGGATGTATCGACGAATTTTTTGTACCTTCTTAATCAGATTCAGTTTATATTTCTTTTATTTTCAATGAATATTTATTTACTAGAAAAAATATAAGTTATTCTTCAATAATACTAGTTTGTTGTTGTCTACTTCAGTACTTTCAAACCGAAATTAACAATATAAATAACTGTATATTAAATTTAATCTTTATTTTTGCTCAGTTTTATTTGTATTGTCTTGCTATCTAAAAATTTCAAAGCATCGGCTTTTTAATATGCTTTTCATTTTATTGTTTGATAAATGACGAAATTGATTAAAATTGATTACATTCTCTTAACGTTTTTTATAATTGTTATACATTTAAAAGGGTTCTTATTGAATGGAATACAGTCAATTAATATACTGAAATCAAATTACAGTTTTAATTGTGTGTACTATAGTTATAGGAGACACAATCGTGCATTCCGTGTTTAATTGTGTCCTAGATGTCCAAAAACGAAGAGCAGTCAGACGGAGATAATATACTAGGTGAAGATACTATTCAAATCATCGTTCCTGGTATTCAGAGAGACTTACAAACTGAAGTCATTCTTGGTTTCGTGTTAAATATCATAATCTATGCGTTCCTATTAATATACTTTTCTGTTACCTTTTGGTACCTTACAACAAGAGTAGTACCATATTTATTTATAGATGAAGTTTTCCACGTAACTCAAACCATCCGTTATATCAAAGGAGATTGGTTTTATTGGGATCCAAAAATTACAACTCCGCCTGGTCTTTATATATTAGGCTATCTGAATTATCAAATCGTAAAAATGTTCACTTCGTGGAGTACCACTACACTTTTAAGGTTAGTTAATTTAATTGGAGGAACAGTTATACTGCCTGCTGTTGTACTAAGACCACTGTTTTTATTTAATGCCATTGGATTTTGGCCTATTACATTGATCTCTTTCCCATTGATGACGACATACTATTACTTATACTACACAGACGTATGGTCAACCATATTCATTATGCAATCATTAAATGTTATAATAACGTTACCACTGGGTGAAAATTATAGTATTTGGTTAAGTGCATTTTTCGCTGGTATAAGCTGTTTATTCAGGCAGACAAATATCATTTGGTGTGGATTTATCATGGTATTGGCAATTGAAAGAAGAGCAATGATTCAAAAAGAATTTAACACTCACAATTTTAATAATTATTTGAAGGCATTTATCTACTCAGTTGATGAATTTAAAACTGTCGTGTTACCATATATGATTAATTTCATATTATTTTTCATTTACTTACTTTGGAATAGGTCAATTACATTAGGTGACAAATCCAATCACTCTGTAGGAATTCATTTAGTTCAAATTTTCTACTGCATCTTTTTTATAACGATATTCAGTCTCCCACTATGGCTCTCAAAAAATTTCATACTAGGTTATTTAAGAAGATGGAACGTCAAATTCATTCAATCAATTTTTGAAATAATTGGTATCATTATTATTATTCGTTATTTTACAAAAGTGCATCCATTTTTATTGGCGGATAACAGACACTATACATTTTACTTGTTCAAGAAAATAATTGGAAACCAAAGAAGACTAATCAAATATGGATTAATGTCTCTGGTATATCATTTTTCAATATTTACTTATGTCGAACTGATGAGGACATGTGAATTGACATTCCACCCTATCTTGCCATTACCAATTAAAGAGACAATTACATTGCCAGTACAATTAACGCATATATCATGGACTGCGCTTATTTTATGTACTATAGTAACCCTGGTGCCATCGCCATTATTCGAACCTCGTTACTATATCATTCCATACTACTTCTGGAGAATATTTGTGACATGTAATGCAGAACCAATTATAGGAGACATTCAACCTCCACCTACCGGATTACCTCCAATAACCATCGCCGCAACCAATAGGCTATTATTCGAGTTTCTTTGGTTCATGTTAATAAACATAATGACCCTAATTGTTTTCATTAAGTACGAATTCAGTTGGTATACAGAACAATTCCCACAACGTATTATTTGGTGAATTAGATTTCCAAAATTTCATGTGGCACTAGAAAGACCTTATTTTGCATTCCACATCCCACTTGTTTCATAAAACTATGACTAAATTAGACCCATCTAAGCTTTCATCTACCGCAACATAGTTTTCTTTGGGACATAGTCTCCACACGCACACGTCCACCCAATCGACATCAAAAATTATACATATAGATATAAACGTAAATAGTATAAACTAAAGTTTATAGTGTCACATGGAAAACCTTTCCCTCAATACTTAGACGTACCTTGAATGCTATGAACATACAATGACCAAGTGACAATCGAATCCAATTCACATGGATGTCTCATTGCTGTCGCCGGAAACACACATATACTGATACATTCAGGGTTGCCCCTTGCAAGCAATACCAATCCCAAATCCAAACTGATACTACTACCAACACTAGAAGACTGTATTACCTTTAAGAATAACCATCCATTGAGAAACATCACTTATCCATCGCAGCAATTATCGCTATTCTCTTCTCATCACTTATGCCTGTTTTTGAAATTTCAATGTTTTTCCTATTTAGGCTAACAGGTAAACACAAAATATCGATGCCTTCGAAGAAAAAGTCAGAAATTATTTGTGAAGAGGCACAAAAGAGGTTAAAGTGAATAAAATAGTAGTCAAGTGATGGCAAAGAAGGACAATTAGAACCATTAACAGGTTTTGTTAGATAGATGAATAGACGGCTCAGGATGCTGATATATGTCGTAACTATACACATTCTTTCGCACTCTTTAACCACCCTCTTTTTGACTTTTAATAAAGCAAGATGTAGTTCCGGGATGGGAACTCTAAGTTATGTTTCGAGTATTAACTATTATTAACAGAAAGTTAAGTAATTCGTAATCATGGGTCCATTAAAGCGTCATTTTGATAAATTTGCAAATTATGTTTCAGTTTTGGGTAACGTTATTGATATCTCTTGAAAATTTAAAGGAGAAAAATATTATTTGACAATTATCCCATCAGTAATACTACTTTTTTGTAAATATTTCTTTTAGTGATCGTTAACAAGGATTAGATACTATTATATATATATATGTATATGTGTGTATGTCCGTGTTAGTTTGTTCTATATAATTACTATTTATTCTTTGTAGCTTTTGAGAATTAAACGTAAGTTCACATTTGTTGAATCATTCACATCAGCATCTCAGCATCTACACACAAATGAACAATCAATTAGAAAAAAAAGTCTTATTAGACAAGACAAATACCAAACTAAGCGTACAAAACACTAATGTTGTTAAAGACTATAAAGCTAATGATATACTCAAACCATATAGAAAAACCAATTCAGATAATGGACTCCTCAGAAGCGTACCTTGTGATAGAGCCATTCGAGTGAATAACAGCGACTCGAATAGAATCAAGAAACCAATTGGGCCGGTTCATAAGCAACTTGTCAATAAGATTAAGGAACAATTTTCTCGAAACAAATTCTTCTCACCAACTGATGCGATCCTTTCACCATGTTCTGAAAAGATTAATAATCATCGAGAAAAAACATATAAAGTTAAATCTACTCCTGAAAGATTAAACTTTAAGAAAATCGATGATGAAGAAGATATCGATATTTCATAAAGGGCCGTTTTGCATTAAAAATGGTGGCTTCACATACAAGCTATACAAAAATAAATTGTAATTGTTTCTTGAACAGATTACCATAGATTACGCATTTACATCCAAGGAGCAAATAAATTACATTAGCATTTAACTATGTTTGTTTTTCTTTTATCTAAAGAAACTAATATATTCAACTATTTTATCTAACTATAACAAATATACCAATACAATATTATTTTGAAAAATGTTTAAATTTATTTTTAAATTACGTAAATTATTGAAGCAACTATTGTACGTAAATGATAATTCAATTATTATCTTTTCTAAGAGGTTTTTTTATATAACTATTCACATGTATTTGAACAACATATTATTTATTTGGTAGTAGTTGATATCAAACATTTCATTTTATTGAAGTATGTCTATTTCTCTTTTTTCAAACGAGCATCAGATAGAGTATTCAATAACAATGCTTCGTTGTCTAATACCACTCTATTAGGCGACTTAGCCAGTATATCAGCGATATCTTTAGCTGTATCCAATCTTTTAAGTTCGACGTAATCTTTTGATTTTTTAATTGCTTCACCAATCAATTCTGCAGACTTAGCTTCACCTTGAGCTTTAACGACCATACCTTGTTTTTCTTGTCTTGCTTTATCCACTACAAAAGCTGCTCTTTGTGCATCTTGTTGAGCGATTTGTTTAGCTTCTACAGCAGTGGTGAACTCGGGAGAGAAAGTCATATATGTTATTGAAACATCATCTAAAGTAATATTAAACTTCTGAGCTCTTAAAACCAAGTTATCACGTATCAATCTTGAAACTTTATCTCTTTGAGTAATTAATTGGGAAGCATTGAATTGTGCAACAACTGCTTTCAAAACTTCATTCACAATAGAAGGTAACACTCTTTCATCATAGTCTTGGCCTAAAGTACGGTATATAGTGGGAAGTTGAGTGACGTTTGGTCTAGATAAGACTCTGCATGTAATATTCACCATTTGTAAATCTTTAGTACCTGTCAACGAAGCAACATTACGGGGTTTTGCTCTGACATCATAGATCACCGGAGTTTCAATCCAAGGTATCACAAAATGAGTACCTTCAGTATATATCTTATTAGAGACACCACCAATACGCGAATAAACAATTGCTCTATGACCACCATCAACGTTGAACAAAGCTGAATTACCCAACACAGCAGCACCACCAAGTAATAACAGTGCCCCAACGCCTGAAAATACACCTTTAGGCACACCGGGACCCGGATTTCCTCTTGGATTCTGTTGTGCTTTTGCAACCTGTTGTTGCAGCATCTTAGCAAATCTTTGAAAGTCACCTGCGTTTCTACTCATCTTGATGAAAATTCTTTGTCTTCCAGTGTAAGTCTATAGGAATCTAATCTTCTCAAATCTTCAATTATTAAATCTAACAATTCCTTAACCTCTTCGTACCGATACACAGCACTTTTATATTAGTTATACTTTCATAATAATTGTTCTTTAACCAACCCACCTCCCTTCTATACTAAACCATATTTTTTCAACACCTTCTTCTTCTTCTCCTTCCTTTTGCCTTTTGCCACAAAAACTAAACGTCACGTGCATGTCACGTTTACAACCGGGTAATATTTCAATTTTGTAGATGAAATAGCCGCGGAGCCACAAAAACAGGAGAAGAGGGGCGGGGGCGCAAAACGTGACTTTTAGTTCTTTGCATATGTTTTAGGAAATCTTCATATAAATAGCCGAGGATATTGTTATGCAGATTTACAATATTGTCGTATATACCTTATACATATATAAAGGTTTATGTTTATTGAGTTGGCGGTTAACATTATTTTACTCCTTTTATTCGTCAAGTTGGCATGATTGTATAAGAAAAAGTAAACTATTAATTAATTAATTAATTAATCAACAATCAATTAAGAATACTAGTGATACACATATACAGACATATATATATATAGAATAAAAAAAAATGGAATTTCCTTTACAACAAGCTTGTATGAATAATGACTTTAAAACTGTAAAAGAATTGGTCTCGGAAGATCATTCATTAGTTTTTAAAAAAGATAGTGATGGAAGAGTTGGGTTACATTGGGCTGTTTCTTTTCAGTTTGAACCTATTATTGACTATTTACTCTCATTTATGAAAGAAATGGATATCGATGATTTAGTGGATGATGCAGGTTGGACTCCATTCCACATTGCTTGTTCTGTAGGTAGTTTAAATACCGTGAAAAAATTATATGAGGGAGATCTCAAGCCAAATCTAGATTTGCTTACATTACAAGGCGTCTCTGCTCTTCATTTAGCCGTGTCAAAAAAACATCTACCTATAGTCGAGTTTCTACTGAATAAAGGTGCCTCAGTTAGAGTTAAAGATAAAAAATTACAATTACCAATACATAGAGCTGCTGCAATTGGGTCAATGGCAATGGTTGACATTCTATGTCAAAAGAATAGTCCAGTGAACGCAAAAGATTTCCAAGGATGGACTCCACTATTCCATGCATTGGCAGAAGGTCACGGTGATGTGGCGGTCCTGTTGGTTAATAAATACAGTGCTGACTATGAAAGTACTGAAAATTCAAACGGAGAGAAACCATTGGACGTGGCATTGAATGAACAAGTTAAGGATTATTTCATTAAAAATGTCCAATAAGAACAATTAACAAAGAACCACCATATAAAAAATAATGTCGTTGTAAATATATTGAAGTTATAATATCTTGAAATCGAAATCGAAATCATATGAAATAATTAATGTATCGTGATTTTTATATTCGCATTCTTATTTTTCGGTTTAAAAAAGCTACATATGTTTCCAAATATCTAACAAAATGAATAACAAACCACTACAATAAGAATTAAAGTAGTGATGCTTTTTGAGACAAATGATTCACTAATTTACTGATTCTATTTTATAAATACGCATATATACATTCCTAAATAAGAAGTTAGAGTGCTTGGTTAAATGACCACGTATGAATCCTTTACTAAATCAAATATGTTACAGAACATTACCTCTGTTCAAAATGAGATGAGTTCTCTTAAGGCCTCAACTTTATTTGAAACAATGAGTTTTCTTATAATAGTAGATGATCCAACAGAACTTGAGGCTGCAACTGATATAATGGCTCATTTAAAAAATAATTCATGCAAGCATTACGATCTATACAAGGTTTATGAACAAGATGATAATATTACGACCAGTGAAGAATTTTTGAATACTTTTGGGAATAAATATTATAATCAACTTATATCAAACACAGTCAATTTCTCTTTTTATAAAATAATATCATATCAATTTATGGTGCCCGTTGTAGAATATAAATGGGTAACGGCATGTATAGAATCAGCTTCAATACAAAGAGCTTGTAAATTTTCACCAAACTCTAAGCATTTCTTCAAAGATTTTCAATTTTATATATCAACGACTGCATTTGCTAAGAATGATATTAGTTATATAACAGAGTTAATTAATTATATGGGTGGTTATGTCACTGACATTTTATCGAGTAAAGTTACACACGTTGTTGCGGAAAGTACTGATGATCCAGCAATCACTGCTGTTACCAATTTTAATCGAAATTTAGATATTGGTTTCGTGTTTGTAACATGGATACTACTATGTTTTAAGAAGGGGCAAATAGTACCGATAGGAGAGCATGAAATAAAACAAAATGCATCTTATAGCATTTGGGCCAAAAAAAATAATTTAGCAGTTGAACTGACAAACTGTCCATTTAGCGACAAGTCATCATTATTGGAAGGTCAGAAAATATGTGTAAATAATGATATTGCAACCGATAATGAATTGAGAATTTTTACTTTGCATCTATTAGAAAACTATGGTGCTACCGTGGCATCGACAGATAAAAATGATTTCATTAATACTGATAATAATGATAAATATACTTGTTATCTGGGTTATTCAGAGTCATTTGTTTTAGATAATAAACAGATTAAACATTCTGTAAACTATGCAAATATTTCTTGGATATTGCAAATGCTTTCCCTAGATAATTTCATATCTCCAACAATTAATTTATCCAATAGTCTGTTACCAGAACCATTATTCAATGTAAATGAACTTATATTGACATATACAACGATTTATGGGCAACAGAGGCATTATATTAAAAATTTGGTAACTGCATTAGGTGGAAAAAGTACACCAACATTATCAAAACGAAATACTCATTTAATATTTGGTGTTCCATATGGTAAAAAATATAATTATGCACGTTCTAAACTTAATAAAATAAATGTGGTAAACATCAAATGGCTTGAGCAGTGCGTACTTCTAAAGTCGAGGGTTCCTGAAAACTTATTTGAAAAACCTATAACATCAAACTGTTTCAACGACTCCTCTTTTATTGAACATGCACCAATACAAGATGAAGATAAAACTGATGCAAAGGCAGAACATCTTGATATTGACTTGTCACAACCTAATGAGGTAAAGGAAATCAATGGCGTTCTTAGATCACCCGCAAAAATTGAAATAAAGGCCAAAAATATTGAATTCTCTCATTCTAACGACAATTCAGATGAAGATGAGTCAATCGAGATTACACAAGTAACTCAGCTAACTCCCAAAAATTTACAAACAACTTCAAATGATAATGATGAAGCAAGTCTTGTTGATGACCATACGTATAAGAATGTTAATATTACTAGCCAAAACAGATCAGATACGAAGAATATAGATTCCAAAGTCCTTCTGAGTGATGAAGACAAAAATAACACTGATGCTATTAATTACGGACTCAATTCGAACAATCTGATAAATTCCAATTTCAACGGTAATGAAAATAAAACAGTATTTTCCGAGACAATTTCAGGTGATGCTCCCACGAAGACCTTTGAGACACAGCGTGAAGTTAAATCAAGAACTGAACGACTATTAATAGGTGAAGATAAAGATTCAATTGTCGATAAAGGGAATATTTCCATGGATAGGGGTAAAAATGATTCAAATGTACCTATTCAGTTTGATAAGAAGGTCGATGTACCTATAATTCCAGCTGAGATATCCTTTGATCAACAAGTGAATCAAGATGCTTATAGCACAAAACTATCACAAAATAAAGAAAATATTAAAGAAAGTGGTTATGATCCATTCAATTCAACATTATCACCGCTAACACAGTTAAGTAGTGATGCAGTATCCAAATCCCAAAATAATACCCATAATAATGAGCTTTTGAATCTAGTTTCTTCAAATACTAGTTCGCTAAATAATAATCGAGAGACTAGAAGTCGAAAGAGGAAGTCATCTGCAAGCCAGTCGGAGTCTAAAGATACGGAATCGCGAAAGAGAAGACAGAGTTCAAGGAGATCAAAAGATAAACATGATATCAGTTCCGATATATGTAATAATGATCTCTCAGATAAAGCTACTAAACTTTTATCGGAGGCATTGGATAGGCCGACATACGAGTCCCTACAGGTTGCCTCTTCAATTGATTACGATATGAGCAAAAATAAAATATATGATATTCGTGCTGTCTGCACAGGATGCTTAGAAAATATTTCTACGGTTGATTTAGAATTATTAAAAGCTTTAGGAATTCATATTTACGATAAAATAGATAATAGTTATAATCTGAACACTATTATCGCCCCGAAGAGGATGAGGACAGCAAAATTCTTAAAAAGTTACAGCTTCCAACCATTGTTGTTTTTATTATTACCCAAGTTTATTACTGATATTTTGAGTGTTCTTCATACAAAAACTGATTCCGAAAGGACAGACATAGAATTAGACCCTAAAATGTATTCTATCCCAAAGATAGACACCGAGTTGATCTCTAAACGATCCAATATGAACACATTAGTTTTTGAGCGTGCCAACATTGACTCAATTAATTTGGTAAGTGATATTCCGGGGGGAACGGATGTAATATCATCCATTTTAAAAGCACATGGTATTAAAAACGTAAACATTTTAAGCAAACAGCTTACTGAGACGGAATTATTAGAGAACAAGCCTGATCTTCACTATGAACCGAAGTCGCAAAAAGAACATGTTAAGAATTATATTGTAATTGCTAATAAGGCATCTCAAGTTAAACGTTTTAGAAAGCATTTGAACAATCTAAACAGCCATCTAAACGAAGGCGACACGGTGAAATCCGCCTTAGTAGTTGAATGGAATTGGTGTGTCAGATCTATTTTCAATCTTGAGGTCGATCTTAACAGTAATGAAGGAGTTATATTCCAATTTCCATAATAAATATGAAACAACACATCAAACATGGAGTAAAACTTGTGCTATGTTTAGCCAGCCGTTATCTCTCTTCCACAGATGACACACCAATTAGAAACAGTATAGTTTTGTTTACATGTATAGTTTTTTATAGAACACTTGTAACTTCCATACCTTTACGCCGCATTGAATCTTCAGATCTCATATTCAAAGCCATTCTACCAATAAGGAACCCTTACAAAAATCTATCGAACAAGATCATTCAAAAATTTAAGATAGCATTCGTGATGTAATGAAGTTTACAGCGATATATTAGATCACGTAGGATGTCTAAACGTAGCTCCGTTTTGTCGGCTCTGCTCAGTGTGTTTCACTAAACAATATTTTTGTAGTGTTGTAGGTATTAATATTACTAAGATCAATAATATCTATCGATCTTAACGGATATTAGCATTCTTTAGAGATTTTACCGCACAACGAATCGAAACTTTTCGAAAATAAATTTGAAATTTTCAAATTTCTCGAGAAAAATCTGCTAAAAGTAACGATTCGCGCAGAGACTTCACAGATTAAATCAGCATTCTTGCAAAAGAATCACCATAAAACCAATTTCGAGACAAGAAACTGTCCTAGATAGGAAAGATCTTGAAGTTCGAATTACTAAGATTATATATATTTTGTAGTTTATGAAATACCATTAGTAAAGTTATATCAGCTTAGTTGGATCGTTTTGTTGGTTGCAGAACTTTGTTCAGCGTGGGTGAGGTATTGAGTTTCAAATAATATATGGGGTGGGGAAACTGAGATCTCGTTTGCGTGTTCGTTTACAGAAAACTCTGAATACATTGTTCTTACTAATGGTTCAACATTAAATTCCATAAAACCCGATATCTTGGGCGATAAACTATAACAAATCTTAATCAAATTTTTTGAAGCAATATTGTCTTATGTAAGATTAAATACTCTCTATGATTAACTTTCATGGCAGATGTAATTATAATATATTTATTGTTAAGGCAATTTGATAAATACAAATATCAATGAACGTTTAACGTTTTTAAAAGTATATAAATGGATCATTTTTTGCATAAAGTTTTTTTTAAATGGTTTCTATCTTCATTAACTATTAATTTATTCTGAATAGTTGTTATATAATAATAAAACATCATCAATTTAAAGACAATCGATCTCCACCAATTGAACAAATAAATTTAATAAATACAATGTTATCTGAAGAAACAAGAACAATCGTCAAGGCCACCATTCCTGTTTTGGAAGCTCAAGGTGCTGTCATCACCAAACATTTTTACGCTAAAATGTTAGGTAGTAACGAAGAGTTATTGAATATTTTCAACATGGTTAATCAGAAGAAGGGCGCTCAACCAACTGCTTTAGCCACTACAATTTTAGCTGCTGCCAAACATATCGATGATCTATCTCCATTAATTGGCCACGTTAAACAAATTGGTCACAAGCATCGTGCTTTACAAATTATGCCAGAACATTACCCAATTGTTGGTAAGAACTTATTGCTGGCTATTAAAGATGTTCTAGGTGATGCTGCTACTCCAGAAATCATTTCTGCCTGGGGTGAAGCTTACGAAGAAATCGCTAACGTCTTCATAACTGTTGAAGCTGATATGTATAAGGAAGCGGCTTGGGAATCTTGGAAACCTTTTGAAGTTATCTCTAAGGCTGAAGTTGGTGATGGTATCTGCGAATTTACCGTCAAACCTACAAAGGAATCTGGTGTTGACTTATCTACTCTAAAGGTAATTGCAGGTCAATATATTACTGTTAACACTCATCCAACTAGACATGACAATAAATACGATGCTTTACGTCATTATTCTATCTGTTCCAACTCTACCAAAGATGGTTTAAAATTTGCCGTTAAATTAGAACACACTCCTGGTAAAGATATTGGTTTAGTATCTGAATTTTTACACAAGGATGTCAAGGCTGGTGATAACTTATTGATATCTGCCCCAGCAGGTGATTTCCAATTGAATGAAAAATTAATTAAGCAAAATGAAACTCCATTAGTTCTACTTGCCGCTGGTGTTGGTGTCACTCCGCTATTAAGTATGTTAGAAACTCAAGTCAATGAAAACCCATCTAGACCAGTATACTGGATCCAATCTTCAAGAGATGAAACCAAGCAGGCTTTCAAAAATCATGTTGATGAATTATTAACCAAAACTAATACTGCTGAAAAATTAATTGTTCACACTAAAGACCAAGCTAGAATAGATGCTGAGTACCTAAAGAAGAACGTTCCAAAGAATTCCGATGTTTACATTTGTGGTTCTGTTGACTTTATGAAATCCATGATTGGTTATTTAAAGAATATCGAACATGATGAAGCATTCATTCATTACGAACCATTTGGTCCAAAGATGTCAACTATCCAAGTTTAATGTACGTAACTAAATTTATTCTCATAACCAACATACTCTAGAATATTAATGTCATACCAAATATGAATTATAACAATTCTTTCGTTCAGTTAATAACTAACAACTCTAAACCAGTAAAAGTATGATCACTTTGATGTACATTATAGCACTTTGATTTCTCTGTATTTTATATAGTCAACTAAGTTCAAAGAGTTGCAATAGAAATTAGAAACATTTTAAAATTGAGCCTTGGCGGCTCCTATTTAAATACAAGATTTTATGAATATTCACTATTTAGACTATATATAAATATCTCAGGAAAAATTAGAGTGTTGTTGAATATAATCTTTTGCTGAAGCAAGTTTATAACTTACTATATCGTAACTCATAACAGTATGTGCAATGCCTGTACGAATGAAATCCATTACTCTATCTTGCTTTGCACAGAATTTTGGGAAATAAACTTCTTCAATATCATGGATTAAATCAGTTGTATTCTCAAAAGTAGTTGGTATGGTATACGAGCAAACCAAAGTACCTAATATAATTGGCATGGTAAATCTAAGTAAAATATTTCTTCTCTTAGTGAGTATGGAACCTGACATAGCAGCAACGATCGAATATGCGAATCCCTTTGATAACTGTTCTTCTGGATCTGAATGTAAATTGGCTATTCTTGATGTGACTTTATTTTCAGCTTTATAATACCTATTGGTAGCATGTTCTAGTTTTGAATTCAAAGTATGGTACTGTAGAGCAGCATTGTTGTTTAATTTGTTACAGAATCTCAATAAATAAGAAGGGCATCTTACTGAAACACCATCGATAATTCTTGTTGGACCTGTCAGCTTAGACGCAGTATTGGAATCTTTCGATGTGTTTATTAAGTCGATTGGAGTGGAGATCGACTCTCCTTGTGCGACAACATATTCCTTGATAAGGTCAACTTTACGGTAATAGTCAAATGTCATTATTACTTACTAATATGGTCTCCTTATTAAATATTGGTATATCTATTACTCATGAGATATTGCTAACTCATAACAAATCTGATTATACATACATAATTATATACATATATCAAGAGTTAATTATAATTAGATGCATTTATAAAATTCTTGAACTTTTCTGAATTTTTTGTTCGTTGACGCAGGAAGTAGCAACTAATAAAGATTGGATGCTATAGGATGAAGATGCCTCAACTAACATAACAGTGACAAAATAATTTAAAGATATTAATAGCATTATTATTATAATATTGATTTCATAAAATTTATTATAAAAACGTAGATATAATCCAATGCATAGAGATATTCTAAATACGTTACGAAAGATCAAGAAATAGATGGTCTCGATATCACATTATTGATGAAAAAAGTATCATTGCGTTTTCATCAACAAGTTCTCTAAATCGAGGGTCATTTGTTATTTTGTTATTGCCTTTGATTGACCAGACTGCAGGTTGATGTGTCATTAAAAGATCCTTATCAAGTTCTCTCTTGTTTAATATATCCTTCTTCACAGATTCTGCACTTGAGGGCACAAAGTTGCCTTCTTTTTTGATATTATTGATATCTTCTAAAGCAGCCTTATCTATATGCATCCTTGCATATCTTTTCATATACATAGTTGGTACAATGGCTGCAGCAATAACACCTACCATTATATATTGATAGCGAGGAATTCTTGCTGCCAATTTAGCCTCCTGGAATGTCTCTGAATTTAGGTGCATTATTTATTTATTTAATATTGTACTATTAGATATATGATTTGATTATCTGAAAGTACGATTATTGCCTTCTGTAGTAATCCATAATTGAATTCATAATTAAAGTCTATATGTATTTTCATTATGTCCTTGTTTATATATGAAACGAATTCTATAAATATTAGTGAAAAGTGATGGGTATTAATTGTCCATAAAGAATTAGGTAAAATCATTCACTACTATTATTAATAATGATCATTACTAACTGACTAAGGTTCATTTATAATAAAGGATGCCCGGTAATCAATAAATGCATTTAGGTAGTCATGCAAGGCCGTACCTTATGACTATGATCGATACCCTAATGAATAAGGGATACCATAACAGAATACAATGGATGTCAATACCACATAGATAAACTTTATGTCATCAACCAAGGCAACATATCATCGTCGTGTAGATAACGAAATAATAAGCGTTATATGGAGATTATGTCATATCATCTTTTTCTAAATTGTAGGGGGTATGACATTACGATTATCTTTAGAATAACTTTTTGAATAATGATTTTAGACCTTTTTTAGAAGAGACACTTTTCTTCTTCTTTAACTTCTTGGATTTATTTGAAAGTGGTGGAGATGAGCTAGAAATGGGCGTAAGTTTCTTTGAAGATTGTGAATGTGTTGACTTTTGGTCATGCTTTGAATAATTTGTAGATGTTTTCTCAGATTTGGTTTTCCTGATAGATAAACCAGCATTCCTCGTCGACTCGCTGATATCAGAAACATCATCCACCATCGATCTAATTTTATAGACTTCATCCGTAAATTGAATCCTCGAGCTACGGCCAGAACTTCGAGATGGTGTCAATTTTATATTAAATGGGTCTGTAGGTTCTTGATGTGTTGGTGTTGGCCTTACGTATCCAATCTTTTCAAAAAGGTCTATCTTCTGCTGTTGTTCTGGCCCAATAGGACGGAACTCATTAATAGTATCTACGTCTTCAGTGCTTGAAGCATCATGATATTTGGTATTAACAGAAATTGTGTCATGGTCATAGTTACTGGTATTCTTTGGTAAAAACGGATTTTTAACACTGTTCATAAATATATCGTCTATAAACTCTAGCTGTTTACTCACTTCTTGCTTTTGTATATTTTTTTCTGGACTTTCAGTGGCATCGTCAAATTTGTGTATTTTACTTGTGAGTGATGGGTCCATAAACTCATACGGGACAATGCAAGTGGGTGTGAATAGATCTTTCATCATAAAATATGGTAGTTTAATATTGCCATTTCTAAATTTAATCTGTAACTTAATGGAAACTGTACTTACAAGTTGCCAATCTGGATTATATACTTTGATACTTTGAGTTATTGCTGCTTTTCTAGATTTCTCTTTTACAATTTCAACAGTTATTTTAATTGGTTTGTTGTTTAATTTAGATGAATAGTAATCACAAATGTCTTCCGCTTTAGTAATAGCTTGGTCATGGATAGCCTTCAATCTAGCGCTGCAATGCACGTAATCCGACCTTTTAAGTTTCGTTGATTTTGAATTAAATGATGTCGTTTCGTTGCTAAAATTAGTACCGAGTGTTGTTTCATTAATTTTACTAGGATATGGTACTACTTCTTCTTCATATTCCGGAATGCATGCTAAAATCACAAGATGATCACCCTCTCTAATTTGATTTTGAATAAACCAGTCAACAGCTGACCAGGTATATTTTCTACCAGAGATGTAGCACAACACAGTCCTTAACGCTGTTTTATTTTTCCGTATATTTTTAAACTTTTCCTCACCTATTTTGTGTATGAACTTAGAAATGAATTCATCATATAGCTTATTCTTTTTAGATATAGTTACAGCTTTGTAACTGACTACTGGTTTTGAAGGGTATACGACTGCTAATGGATCTATTTTAGAATTGTTTGAAGAACCTTTTGAGGGTAGAACTCCGATAAACAGTGAATCCTGTTGTTTGAAATCGAAATCAGCTATAGTGGACCTAGGGTTAGATCTCGCTAATGATCTATATGAAGTTTCCAAAGCAGCAATCTCTTCATCTGTCATATCTGCAAAAGATTTTTTTCTGCTTGATTCTTTTTTTGCCTTATCATTCTTGTTTGGTAATAGTTTTAAAACTTTACCAGAAGTATCCAATCTATCTTCCAACTCATTTAAATTTGAAAATGCTGATTGAGTAAAACCCTTTGATCCTGAGTTGACTTGAGTATTTTCAACTGTGAGTTTTTTCATATGGTTCTCCATTTCAGTGTCTAGATGAGCTATATCAGCCGGTTCTGTCTGTACTTCTGGTTCATCAATATTCCTGTGCCTATATTTTATTGATGAAATATTTGGAGGAGGTGGGAGTCGTGGAGATAGCCTAGTTTCATTAGTTAGTGAATAATGTGATGTAGTTCTTTCGATATTGTGCAGTTCTACACCCCTTGTGGCTGAAGTGAATGATGGTGAACCAGCACGTGTGCATATAGGTGTAAACATTTGATGGAAACTTTGATCGGTACTGGAATTTTGTCTGGAGGAAAAATCATCTAAGAGAGGCCTTCTCTTAAACACATCTTTTCTTTCATCGGATCCATCATTTGCTGTTATGCTGTTGTTATGATATAATAAGTTAAATTGTGGAGGAATATATAAAAATTCATTGTTATACTCATTTAAAATATGATTCTTCTTAAGGATAGTAACTTGATCGTCGACATAACTAGGAGATAAATTATCGAAAGAGACACTATTCACAAAATTGTTGTTCCGTGCCATTATAACTTCTTGTATTTTTGGAAGTTGTCAGTTAGAAGATCCTATCGATGGTGTTATACTGAAGTGATTTGATGATAAAAGCTCTCCTTCTGTATGATATACATATAAATATATTGGAGAGGTTATTTTGAAAACGTTTCAAGGTAAATTTTTTACTTGTTTTTCTTCAATGATCTCGTGCTAACAGAATACAACTTGTAATAATAAACCAAATATATGAACTAATATTAATACCGTTACTGTGTCGAATTATTTTCTTATAACCTTCAAAAAAATATGAGAAATGTAACCATATAAATAGCAAACAAAAACTTGCAAATAACTGAAATTTTTACTGAATCTGTTTCAAAGGGTTACTAATTTCTTTCTTATATGCATATCTAAATATTTTATAACAGATTGCGACATCAGGGGCAGTTTATCACGTTCAAAAAAAGTACATGTTACTATTATATTTGGAAAAATAAACGAACACATTCATTTTTTGAATATTTTATTTCGTTAGATTCAGTGACCTTTGCCTGAGCTCAGCAAAGCGCTATGAATCGGTAGTAATGGCAGTTTGTTTCAGAATGCGAATATCCGCGCTTATACTAGGTGACAGGGATTTGAAATAAGGAACCGTATAGCAAATTATTCAATTCTGTTGAAAAACCATCTATTCTATAAATACACGTCCCACTTATATATGCTAAAGATTATGGGGCATGCCCTCCAGAGATAAATAAACTGTCTGTTTATATTATAAAGATATCATTACTTTCATAATGTATACATAATTTCAGCGTATAGGTTATATTGATGGACGTCATATTATTTATTTCAACATACGTGAACATTGCCTAACTTGATATTCAATAACTATATTCTGTCAACTAAGCTTAATAAGACAATGTTTTTAATCATTAATATCAAATGCCATTTGTAAAAAATAAATAGATATCTAAATGAGATTTTTCTTTCTTGATCGTATTGATTTAAATCTACATATACATTAAGTATGTTATCTGCTTAATTAATCGTTGTGAGAACAATGCTTAACAATCAAATAATCATATAAAGAAACAATTCATGGAACTCTTTAATTATATCTGCCATTATTCTTTTTAATTTTGCCCTCCTTATATATAAACACTGATTTTCTTACTCCAATTTTCAGAGTTAACCTTGGCGGCTAAAATAACAGAATATAATTTTGATAAGATTTATATTTAAAGAACCATAAACTATTGATTACTAACAAATAAGAATTGTCTTCTTTGTATATGTAAAAACCGCAATTTAATCTGAGGACATCCTAACATTCTGGTTTATCATGGAAGGAGAGAGCAAGGATTCAGGAAAGCATATAACGTTGATATCAGAATTTTGTAACAAATATAATATAGATGAATCTGTGAAGAATATATATGGCATTCGAAATAAAGATATTGCTAGTATGGATTATAATGCATTTTTAAAGAGAAAATATGAAATTTTGCTTCGAAAGAAAGGAAATTTGAATAATAGGATAGCTAAACGAAATGCATCAGCTATTTCTTCTCCATTCCACCCTGTGGTTACAAAACAATCTAAAAATACAAATAATATAATATCTGAAACACAAGAAATACTTATATCGGATGATACTTTCTTTGACCAGACATTAATTGAAACTCAGATTAATAACATTAATCAATCATATACATTCTCTTACCATCAGGATGGAAATTTACATAAGGATTTTAACAAAGACGACAGTTATAAGTTTTGTAACCTTATCTCATCTGAAAATAATATTAGAGACAATGAATGTAAAATACACACTCAAAGAGAACAATACATTCTTTCTTCGAACTATGAGCAGTTTAATGAGGAAAATACTTTGATTGAAATGTCTTTGATATGTAGTAGTCCCGTAATCATTCAATCGATACCCGATATTTGAGGATATTATAATCATTTTATACATATATCTTAAATAACTTCAATATACATTAATCAATATTGTTTAATAATGACCAAATGTCCGATGTATTGATTTATAAATGAACTATGTCTATCAATGTATGCATATATAGGAAATAATAGATTTTACTATCATAATATGTTATCATATTGTGAATCCATGGATGCTGTAACTTTTTCATCTGAATGTTCTGGAATAGCGTATTCTGGGTCTTCTTTATTTTTTTCAGCTACCTCTGTATTGTCTATCTTATTCTTTAAATCACTATTAACAGTGGTGTTTACCAATTCCTTTTGCACAGATGCAAGTTCTTTCAATGTAGTTCCCACTGAATTTAAGGTATTTTTGTACTCTTGTTCAGCCTTTGTTAGTTCGGAATGTCTCTGGATAAATTCCTGACTCAAAGAAGTGTGTTTCATCTCAAATGATTTATATTCGGTACTCAATCTTTCCTTCGTATGCAACAGTTCATCGCTATTTATAATTAAATTGTCTAACTTTGTTGATAGATTGTCTATGATTTGTTGATGATAACGACTGGATGCTAGTAATTTTCCATTACCTTCTGCACGTGGTGATTCACTAATGCTCGGTAATTTTGAATTTTTCCAGTGGTCAATCATCTGATCCAATTTAGAGGAATAGTTATGAACATGCTTATTAAAAGTAATTCCATCAATAGCATCCAGTTTAGATTTAAGAGATTCATTCTCATGCATTAGAAAGTTATATTTAGTTTCTAAATCATCATATCTTTGTTGGAGTAACTGAGAATCATATAATGTAGATAGTTTCTTGCTTTGTGTTTTTATTATTTTATTTAAATGTTCAACATCAAGAAATGAAGCATCTAATAATGTTTCTAATTCCTTATTTTTAGTATTAATTTGAATAATGTCAGCTTCTAATTCTTGTGTGTGTGATTTCAAGTTAGCTAAATCATCAGTAGAAATGTTCACAGAATTAGCTTTTAAATTTTTGTTTTCTAGTTCAAGGACATGGATATGATCACTTGCCTCCTTTGCTGATTTCTGGGTTTCTCTTTTTATTTCTTCAAGCTGTAGACGAAGCTGTTCAATAACAGATTTCTCAATATATACTTTTGAGGAATGCTTTTCTGCAACGTTATCTGATTTTGTTGTATCTATTACTTCGTCATTTACAACTGTTCTACTAGCCAATGGAGAAGCATTCGTGTCATCAGGAATAGCAACTTTTGATATTTCATTGATATTTTTTTCCTCCAATGTGTTATTCTGCAGTGAAACTTTGGTAGGAGATGACACAACAGTTGCAATTGCAAGTCCTTCATCCATTAAACCTGAAGTTGATGCGGAAGTAGTAAAATTATCAGCATTTTCAACTGGTTCCACTACTGATTCAATTTGTAAATAATTATTTGTATCTTGTTCTCCAACTTGAGTCGGAGTAACCACAGGTAATAGCTCATTGGGTTTAATAGCTGCCATTTTTGTATTTTTTTCAATGTTATTCAATGATGTAACATTATCTTGTGAGAATGTATTAGAAGATTCACTAGTTGGAGTCTTGCTGACTTTATCGTTAGCATACGGTGTTAAAATTGCATTTTGATCATCTACCGCAGCTAAAATCATATCATTTTGTGTAGTAGGAGGTTTTGTCTTATTCAGTTGTGGTGTAGATGGTGTAATATATGTTGTTGAGAGATCAATTTGTTCTGTGGGTTTATCATTAATTCCTGCACATAATTCAGGTAAGCGAGTAAGATCTAAGGTATATAGAATAGTACCAGCACCTTGGTTAGTGTCTGAAGTATGTAGATCCGCTTCAGATGGACGAGCAAAATCATACTTATCACCTCCCATTATCAAAATTTTGTTATTATTTAACAAAGAGATAGAGTGACCAGACCTGCCTTGCATTATGCCCGATTTAAAAATTGGAAATTTGAACCATTTTAGTTTATCAAAATTAAAAAAGTGAACAGAGTTTAAATACATATCATTTTCATCCTTACCACCTATAACACACATTAAATTATCATATATCAATGCTGAATGTTCTTGTACTGGACATGGTATGTCCCCAGTCACATCAATTTTAGTCCAAGTATTAATAGAATCAGCTGGATCGAATGCATAAATATCATTTATCAAGCCATCTTTAGTGTCACCACCAAACACCCACAGTTTATTATCGTATGTTACCATCGTATGATTTGTCATTGGTGGAGGTATTAATCCCTTTGGCTTTATAAATTCCCAATGAGAATCTGCACGTCTAAACGATGATAAGTCAAAGACAGCTATATCATTGAAATAAGTATCATCAAATTGACCACCAAATAGATATAATTTTGTTTTTGAAGATGATGTTGCGATAATAGAGATTTTATGGCCATATCTACCTAAAGGACGAGGTCCGACTGGACTAGGGATTGTCCATTTATGAGAATTGATATTAAACAAGTATATATCATCGTCCATCAAACCATCCTTATTAACCTTGTGTGTATCACCACCGAACACTACAAATGCATTTCCACATAACGTAGAAGCATGCCCAACTCTTGGTGGAGGGGACAGATCTAATATTTCTAGAGCCTTTGAAATGAATTGAGTCCCATTATTAGTTGATGTGATAGACCATGTATCTCCATACACTGATTGATCATGAAGACCACCAATAACAAAAATTTCATTATCTACAGACTCGTACGAAGAAGCAACATGCCTATATCTTGGGAATGGTGAGTTTGTCAATTTTATTCTATTCCATGGGGTGTATTCTTTTTGATTATGATGCAAAGTTGTAACTGCACCAGAAACATTACGCTGTTGAACTGGCTGTGGTGTAGGAAATATTCTCGTTTGCTGTGGCAGTGGTATCTTAGCGCTAGCAATGCCTCTGTGATCATCAGTATTAAATGAATTCTTTGAAAGTTGTTGTGATTTAGGTTGGAAAACTGGTTTATATTGTTTATTAGGAATTTCTGGGTTAAAACTATTATTACTAAAAGAATTATTAACAAATGATGAACTGGTTGCGCTAGCGTTTGCAAACTTCCCATTGCTCGACATCGAGGTATTTGGTGTAGTATTTAAATCATAGCTTTTATTACTGTTAGTGTTATCAGTAGATGAGTTGGAAGATTTTTTATCCAAGTGTAGTTTCTTGGCAAATTTGTTGAAAGGTGCCATGTTTAGTTTATCGCTTAATTGTCCTTCACCACTTTCTAAAAATAGGCAGATATTATATTAGTGAACTGAAATAATTAACAGATACTTTGAATACCCAGGTCTATGAAATAATTATATTTCTCTTATGTGTCACGCAATAATTGAATAGTTTCGATGTTGCAAATATACACTAAATGAACTTAATTTAATATTGATCCTCTAACTTTGGTTGCCATGTTTATTTTATAATGTTATTTATCTTACTTTTCAAATTTTTGAAAATGTTTTCCAGATATCAAATTTGAAAAACTGTCAGGGACCCCATCAAATTTAGTAAAAGAAGATGGTTAAAATAGTAAAATTAATAGGCTAAAATAGTAATATACGTTTGTTATTTGATATCTTTGAAGTAAAATATTAATTATATATTATACGTTTTATTTTATTAATCAGTTTTAGATAAATATCCAATTCATAGAAATACTTTTAACTAATTTTTTCTAGGGACAAAAGGCACAAAAAATCGTCATACTTCGAACTATATAAATGCAAACATGACTGCCCTTATTGATGATACAAGTGAATCAAGGGTTAATGGCAAGACTAGACGTATTCGTGATTCGTTGAGTATCACAAATTTTGATGAATTTATAGAGAATGGAGATTCAATGCTGAAAGTTGATACTACCACAAGACAAGGGACTATTAGAGAAAATAGAACTACGCCATCTCCGAAAAAAGCTATAAATGAAAATACTGTCATTGCACCTGTTAGGTCTATATCATCTAACAGAAATCAGTTATCACCAAAATCATTGACACCAACGAGATTGAACAGTTTTGAACATCCTTTAAGGGAGAATGAAGATAGTAATGATAATAATGCTCCCCTAATTAGAAAAAAAATATCAAGATCTAACACTAAAAGTAACAGAAGATCTTTAATACAACCCATTGCTGTTCCAAGCTCTCCTAATAATGAATCTATAAATGGAGCCATATTGGGTGCTTCTCAATTGAGCCCAAATCAAGCTAACGACAGATTATTTCAAACGCATAAAAGGATATTAAGTAACACATCGTATCATTCCAGACAAAATTCTTCAAACTCAGTTTTAACAGATACTAGCATACATAACAACAACCCTATAAACTCATCAAGGATAGGGGAAGATCCAACAAATGATATAAATACCTTATTAAAAAAACTAGCAAGCAAAGAACAAGAATTATTAGAAATGAAACAACGAATTGAAGATACAAAAAAACAATTAATTTCTGAGGAACAAATGTATAATGATAATATTTTAGAACTTAAAGAGCTGAAAGTTTTGGTTTCAAAGCACCTTAATACCAACAATGCAACAGTGATTACAAGTCCAGTTAAGATTGAAAATAATATTGGCGATTCGACTATCAATAGTAACACACAACTTTATATACCTAAAGTGAGACATTCTAGTGGGACTAAAATTGGTTTAAGTAATCTGGATTCTGAACACAATGGAAGTCACATGAACCAATCTACTGGTTTGGTGAATGAAGGTATTGACAATGTCAATACTATCACTGATTTGCCGAAAAATCAACCAAGCAAGAGAGTGTCGTCGTGGAAAAATCCATTAAGTTTATTCAATCAACTGGATCAAAGATTGCAACAAGAAGTAGAAAAGAAATTATATGCCGATACAAACACAGATCCTCATCCTGTGGAAGGTATGGACAGCCAGTCATTACTTGGTTCTGAAACTTCACAGATAAAGAAGTCACCTTCAAAGCTCTTTCCTCCCTTGACTGACTCTACTGACGAATTGGCCTCAGAAAAACAACAAGCTCAATACTCAAAGTATATATCTGCAGATGATTATGTTTCTATAAATGCTGCGTCAGAACAACAACAACAATCGGGTAGTTCATTATGGAATTTTGTGAGTGGTATGAAGACTGGTTTGTTAGGCATTACAGAAAAACCAGAGAGCGGTATTTACCAAAGAAATATGGATGCAAAGAGGAATGCTAAATCCGTATATGATTCGAACAATAAAGATCAATATTCAAACTCCTCTTCTGATCTTAACGTCAATGATATTAAACAATTTAAAACTCCTAATAAAGTTAAGAGTGTTATGAATGATATAGAAGATGTGGAACAGTTGGGAAACAACAATGACGAAAGCAGTGATAATTCAATCACAACACGCCGTAATAAATTTAAAACTAATGTGTTTGTTGAACTTAAGGACTTCTAATACTAATCACAATTTAAGAAAATCTATTTACACATATTATCTTTCATAAATTCTTAGTGATTACTATTATATAACAATATAGTAGATATTTACATGCATTTTACATATTAATGATAATGATTTAATAATTTAAAATATAACTTTTTATTTCTCAATCCATAAGTTATTGTTACTTGTTTTGGTGATCGTTTACTTTATCAGCAACCATGCTATACTTGTTTCCTACAGTTTCCCCTGTTTCCTTAGATATAAATTCGTATTTGTTTGCATTTAATGCCATTTTACCATTATTCACATTATTCATCATGTTGAAGAATTTTGAATTGGCGATTTTAGAACTTAACATTTCATTAGTCATTATAGTACTGTTTTCATTAATTGAATTTGAAACTGTATTAATTAACTCAGAGGCTGTATTTCTAAATGTTATTTCTTCTTCCAAAATACTCTTTTCAACTTGATCTTCTTCCTCAGTTAAGTGTAGTTCATTTTCTAACTTGTCAAATTGTTCATTGAATTGTGATTCTAAAGCAGATATCTCGACCATTTCATTTCTGTTGTAACTTTGATTAAACGTTTGTCCATTGAATAACTCTGCTTGTCCGTGTAAATTTTGTCTTTCATTGAATCCATGAAGAGGTGATGCATTGTATGAATATTGAGAATCCTTTTGATAATTTTCGTACTTGTCATACAGTTTTTTATAGGTGTCACTAAACTCCATGTGATCTTGTACCTGAACCTTCGAAAACTCTTCAACAAAAGAATTAGTATTAATCTCATTATGTAGTCGATAACCTCTACTCCCAGCTTCGGGGAGATTATCATTTATGTTATTTCCAATTAAATACTCTTGATCGTTTTTATTTATAAAATTCCTTTCGATATTATCATGTACGGCTCTTGAAGCAGATATCGATTGAGAACCGTTTTTATTCTGGATATTAAACCACTGAGAGTTCTCACCATCATTTTTCGTTACAAGTTGTTGCAAAGGATTAACTTGACAAAAAGAAGCCATCATTGATATATTAGCAAAAGAAGTAATCCACTAGTCTGGTACTGGTAATCTTCCATACACATCTGAACTGGTAATCCAAGAGTCAGAACACTTTATCTAAAACATATATCAGTGTCTTTATATTATACGTTTCCTTAAACATAAGTTATGAACCAACTGATTTGCATTATTATTAATTTCTAATTTTCTCCATTTAACCGCCGGCAATAAAAATATAAAAAGCCAGAACAGGGTTTAAATGGATTAACGTTGGTACCATCAACTGACCTGTTAACAAGAATAGTAAATTGAAATAAACAAAGGTCAACCAATAAACTATTAAAGCCACTTTCCATTTAGATAAACAAGAACGTAACTTTTAAAAGTGCTGGATTGTTAGATATAAAATGAAATAGTTTTGATGATTGTTGTGGCTAGTAGGTTAAGTGAACTCTTGTAGCTAAGGTGTCAATGTCAGGACGTTAAGAAAGAGTTATGGTTATACATCTAATATTTGTAATTGTATTAAATTTTAAATTTATTTTTTAATTGAAGGTTACGTAAAAATATTATATAAAAAGATAAAATTAATTAAAAACATAAATAATTGGTATTAATTAATGTGAATTCAAATTCGTTAACATTACTCTTTAATTCGTGATAGTAAACATATAATTTGAATTCAAAAAAACAAAATTAATATCCACTACTATTACTTGTGTTATAGTTAACATAATTATAAATTTTTTGTCTGTTTTATAATCATAATAAAAGTCATCTCGTAAGAAAAAAAATATTCATAAAATTCTAATCTTGCATCAAACTTTGGTAGTGATGTTATAACAAATTTCTAGAAAGATAAGAGATATGTCGAAGAATAATATGAATACTATTTTTTAATTGTAAAAAAACATAAACATTTTTTATCAGTTTATATTGGAAAATGTATGTTTTATGCTAATTTATTGGGATTTAGAAGCTTCTAGTTCGGCTCTTAATCTTAACCTACCAGATAAGATGTCACTAATTTCATTGAAATTAGTCCAGTGGATTTCATGACCCTTTCTTAATGCAACATTGGTTTCAGTATCCCACAACGAAGCAACTGGTTTGAATGAAACAGATGAACCGTTCACACAAATGACAGCAGCTGAATCATCTTCGTGTTCAATGGTTGGTACTTTTTCACCACAGTCATTGAATTTGAATCTTAGAACCTTGGAGTCAATATTTTCACCAACAGATTGGTTCTTGTCATTCCATTGTTCAATGAATTTAACACATCTAACAGCAAATCTGGAAGCAATGACACGATCTTTGGAAGATGGAGAACCACCTTGTTGGTAGTTACCTGGAATAGCAGTTCTAACACCAAATGCTTTACCTGAGTTTTCAGCAAAGATGTCACCTAACATATCAGTGGTGTATACGCAAGAAGCTTCTTCATTTCTGATTATAATCTTACCGTTACGGTTTTCACCTTGATCCTTTAAGAAGTTTTCCTTCAATAAAGCAATATCTTCTTGAATAGAATCCAAGTTAATTTTTTCTTCTGGGGTGTAGACAGAGACAGCACCGGTAACTAAACCAGTGAAAGAAGCAATATAACCGGAGTGACCACCTTGAACTTCAACGACGAAAACTCTTCTTCTGGTGGCTGAAGCAGATAATTTAATTTCATCAGTGTATTTAACCAAAGAATTCAAACACGTGTCGACACCTAAAGAGTATTCGGTACCTGGAACGTTGTTAGAAACAGTGGATGGGATTAACACCATTGGGATGTTAAAGATAGGGTATTCAGATCTAGAGTTACGTAATTGTTTTAAAGATTTGAAACCTTCGAAACCACCTAAGATGATTAAACCATCAAATTTGTTCTTTTGGAAGTAGTATGCAATGGTACCCATGTCTTCAGAAGCGACGGATCTGTTAGTACCAATTTCTGAACCACCCAAGTTGTGCCAGTCTTCGACATCTAACCATGACAATTCTTTAACTTCACCAGTTTGGATTAAACCACTGAAACCATTGGTAATGGCAACTGGTTTGTGACCATGTGATATACAGTATAAAGTGGCGGCTCTGGTAGCGGCATTTAAGGCAGCAGATGGAGCACCGACATGGACAATAGCAATCTTTAATCTCTTGTCTTCAGGTAGTAATTCAGAACCATCATCTTTAATGGTGGTAGATAAGAAATTTTCATATAATTCAATGAATTCTGGGTCTCTTAGGGAGATAGCCTTGTCGAAGTCTCTGGCTTCGATAGCAGTAGCTACGGAACCAGTTAATTTGACCGATTCAACTAATGGCATTCTGATAATCTTGTTTTCGTTAATACCGATTAATGGAGATGGGGTTTCTGGAGTAGCTTCTAAGACAGCCTTCACAGCGTCAACACCTTGTAAAGTAGCTAACCATCTGTCATGAGCAACAGCGGTACCACCTCTTTGAACGTGACCTAAGATGGTAACTCTGGTATCCAAACCTAAGTCAACTAAGACATCTTTAACATCATCAGCAGAAATCGCGTTTAATTCGTTATCTAAAGCACCTTCGGCGACAATGACGGTGATGTTTCTTCTACCCTTAGATTTGTGTCTGGAACAAACTTCCTTTAATTCATCTTCCCATTTGCCCTTTACAGAGGCTCTTTCTGGAATAAAAATGTAGTCAGCACCTGTGGCAATACCAGCCATTAAAGCTAACCAACCACAATGTCTACCCATAACTTCGACAACGAAAGCTCTGGAATGAGATTTGGCAGTAGCATCGATGTAATCAACCATTTCACAGATTCTCTCCAAAGAAGAGTAAGCACCAATGGTAGAATCGGTACCAGACATATCGTTATCAATGGAACCAACTAAACCGACAATGGTCAAGTGCTTGAATGGGTCGACTTGAGCTTGGGTGAATTTGCCATCAGCGACCAATTCTTCGACTAAAGATGGCCATTCGTGTCTGAATAAATCAGCCCCGGTTAAAGAACCATCACCACCACAGACAATTAAGGCATCGATACCTTCAGAGATTAAATTACCAGCAGCTTGCTTTCTACCCCATCTTTGTTTGAAATCCATGGATCTAGCAGTACCGATTAGAGTACCACCTTCACTCAACCAACCTCTGACATCTTCCCAAGCCATTTTCTTTAGGTATTCACCACCTCTTAGTAAACCTTCGTAACCTTCGTAAACAGCATAAACATCGCAACCATAATGGATACCAGTTCTGACGACAGCTCTGACAGCAGCATTCATACCTGGAGAATCACCACCGGAAGTCATAACGGCAATCTTCTTCTTAATTGAACCATTTTTGCTCTTGTTGATAAGAGATTTCTGTAAAAATTCAGCAGCATCTTTAGCAATTTGAGATTGTTTTTCTTCCTCGGATAAACCAGTCATGAAAAAATCTTTCATAGTTGGTTCAGAGTCCAAAGCATTAGCAAAAGAAGTGAAGAATATTTTGTTGTTTAAAGGATCATTCACAGATATCAAAGTGTCTGAAATTCTAGTGGCATCAGGGAACTTAGCTAAAATTTGCTTCAAGTCTATGGAGAAATAAGTGACTGTTGTAGAGTTATCTTCAACAAAAATTGGATGAGCCTTAGCCTCATGTTTCATGATTAAACGGATTTTCAATAGAGCACCTTGAGATTGCTTCTTGTTGGAAGCTTCTTGTTGTGGGATTCTAAAACCTGCTTGATCGACTTCGCTTAATTTAAAAGCTTCCAACCAATTCTCTTTAATTGAACCTTCTGAAGTACCCGAAGATAATAGAGCATTTTGACCGTGTTTGAATTTATCGAATTCTTTGATGGTTGAGAAACCTAAACTGTGGTAGAACTTAATGGTGCTGTGAAATAAAGTTTCATCAGCAGTAGCTATTGATCTGAAAGCTACTCCATAACAATTATTTAGAGATGACATAGTTGTTATGAGATTGCGTATAGTTGTTCTATGTTTCTCCTTAATATCCTTGAAGAAAACAGGAATAGATATAAGGAACAGCTAAACACTTTATAAATAGATAAATAAATATTACGAAATTGTAAAACAACAATAAAGTTCGTTATTGTAAAATGAGAAAAAATGAAACAGAAATGAAAATTATTGAATAAGAGATAAAGAAAGGAAAAATGAATTCAATGTGTATAATGAAAAGTATATATATATGATTGAACAGCAAGGAAGATGTATATACAACTTTGTATTGACGAAGAGATAATTAAATAACGTAGAAAGAGTACTTTCACAATACAAAATAAACAATATCAACAATTACAATTAGTACAATTTCTAAGTCACTATAATCTGTATAGATTGCTTTTAAGAAACGATATATAGATTATATCTGGTCGTTCTCTAAAGTTATTTTTTCGTTTGTCTTTTACTTCGAGTAAGATATATAAATAAATGAATATAGGAATGAAAGAATAATTGGAGTTTGCAATTGAAGAGTGTAGTTAGGTAGCGTATGAAAATGAAAACAAAAGGCTTAGTTAGGAGTAGAGAGCACCGTTGTTTAATAAAGTGCTTCCTTGCAGAGTAGCAACGTAAATATAGATGTATAAGTATGTAGATATATTCTTAAATGCCTATCTTACCAAGATGTAGAAATGAAAATGAGTGAAAACAATGGCACAATTCTTATGGTTGTGCTTTGACGGTTGCTGCTCTTGTGGTGAGTGGTGGTCGGTGGTCGGTGCTGTACGATATTCAAATTAGCGTCATTAAATGATAAAACAACTGTTAAAGATGATAAATATATGATTGCTTATCCATTTAGTTGGCATTGTAAGGAACTTGCCAGGAATTGTATAGTTTTGTGGCAACTAAGCTATACAGACAGCACCAGTAGTGAGGTATTATTTGGTGTACTCGTTGCTTGTTACCTGTCTAATAGCAGCGAGTGAGTGAGTGAATTTGATATTGTTGTTGTTAATACGAGCGTTTTACATGGGTCGTTTACCCGGTTCTTGAGTTTGGTTCTTGCAAGTACAGATATACGTACTTACGTGGGAATATCAGCGCAATGGATGGCCATCACGGGCTTCCTGTAATTTTTTGTTGTGTTGCTGCGTGCTAAGGGAAAGACCGGAAGCTATACGTGACATTCTTCCGTCAGTGCGTTTCTCTGGTTTTGTCTGCATATTTTTGCAGATTACTGGAAGCTCACCACCGTCGGGCAGTGCATGGTGTATGGGTGTACGTTTTTTGTTTTCGCTTCTCTGTGCCCTGGAGCGGGTACCCGGACGTTTGGTTTGAGCGTGTTGCATTATTATCATGTCTTCAGTAGTGGTCGGGTAATTGTGATTTGTGAACCAAATAAATAAAATTACTACGCTTTAGGTAGCCAACGTCACAAAACATTCTATAGAAGTTCACAGTTCTAATTTATAATAGTATCATTTTAATACAGTTTATATAAATATGTATTATAGTAGTGACGAGGGACAAATATATCTTATTTGTCTATTCCAGGTATGTTAGAAGGTATGAAAAACATGAACATTAGCATTGACATCAATGAACTGACGAGAGTCAGTATAGTAGATTATATATGTCACTTTAAATTACGTATCTCGTTTCTTATTTTTACAATCATTTTTGGTAGCTTAGTTTTTAAGCTCTTTCTATCTCTTTTGATCTATCTAACATCTGCAATCATTTAAATTAGATGTCTATGAGATTAGTTGTATGTTGCTGTTGCTGGAATTGATTCTGTTGTAGTTGTTGTTGGTACATTTGCTGTTGTTGTAATTGTGCTTGTGCCTGTGCTTGTGCCTGTGCTTGTGCTTGTGCTTGTGCCTGTGCTTGTGCTTGTGCTTGTGCTTGTGCTTGTGCTTGTGCTTGCTGTTGTTGTAGATGTGCCTGGGCTTGCTGTTGTGCTTGTGCCTGGGCTTGCTGTTGTGCTTGTTGCTGCTGGAATGGATTTACATATCCTGTACTATTCATATTAACCATGCCAGTGAACGAGTCTTGAATAGCTTGCGGTTGTGTCTGTGGTTGTTCCGTTGTTGCAACAAATGTATTGCTCATCACTAATGATGGAGTTTGCACTCCTGTTATTTGGCCATTGATTATTGCTCCACCGGTAGCAGTGTTGTAGTTTTGGAATGGGTTCCCAGCCATATCTGGTTGTTGCACTTGAGCCGCAAATGGATTATTCGATCCAGTTTCATGAACAGCTGGTAGTTGACTCATACCAGCCTGGTCTGTCATCTGTTGAGGAACTGGCATTTCAGAGTATCCTCCAAACCCAGCGCCTGTGAAACTTGGAGTGACTTGCGCATTGGAAGCAAAAAAGCCAGTTTGCTGTTGAGGAATGACGGGTGCTGTTACAACACGTTGTTGCACTTGGTTAGCGACAGGTTGCTGTTGCATTTGGGAATTTATTGGTGCTGTAACTTGAGGTTGTAAGAATGGGTTATTCGTATATTGGACAGGAATTTGTGCAACTGCTGGTGCAACAGCATTGACAGGTTGAGAGGCTTGCTCAAATGTAAACGTATCTGTATTAGCAGAGGAACCGAATGGGTTATAAACACTATTCGTATTTTGTGGGATGGTTGGGGAGGTCAAAATTTGTTGATTTTTAATCTGTTCCTCTAATTGTCTCTTTTGTTCCCTAATTTGGGCCAACTTTTGTTCAGTTAATGACTGTTGTGTTTCTGAACGCACAATTGTACTCTTCTGTTGTCCATTGTTTCCATCATTCACATCAACGTTTCTCCTTTGTTCTCCTTGTGTGGCATCAGTATTGCTAAATGCATTACTACCTTCTTGCAAGTGCTCTTCCAATGATCTAATCAGTTTGGTTGTTATATGCTTGATTACAGGAATCTTTAAACCAATAGATTTACCGATCTTCAGATATTTCACAACGTTTTCTGTTAAGTCAACAAAAGATTTGTATAAATCCAATGTTCTCTCTGCATCTTTGTGTGATAATTCGAAGAATGATTCTAACAGAGTAATAATTCCTTCATTCAACGCATTGTATAATGCTAATAAATCTTTTGTCAATAGTCTAAATGCATACACTAATAAATCATTTGCTAAATCAGTAGAAGAATATTTGTTTTTGATTAAAGAATTAATTTGAACTTCTAAGGATTCGACATGATTCAAGGCTAGATGGACATTATCATTATTATCAGAAAGAATAACTTTCAATGAAGTATAACCATCTCTAACATAATCAACACGAAACTCAGCGAATTCTTCACATCTAGTTTTCAGATAATCTGTATACCTTTGTAATGCTCTTAAATCACCATTAGAGAAATTGGAATGATGAATTCCCGCCAAACCAAAATAATTCAAATTATTTGAAAAATATTTAATAGCAACATCCCTATCTCCTTCTCTCATTAAAACATGAATCACGATCAATGATTTGTATACGACTGTCCATGCAGAATCATTGACTCTAGAATGTAAAGCTTTAACAATTTCTCTAAAATCGTGTGGGTCATTTGTACCCATTAATATCGGTTCAATGTATTTATCCTTTGGAGGTGCTAACTTAATCTTAGTTGCCCCTTTAACCAACTTATCGTATGTCGTCATAATGTTAAATTAAAATCAATTTAGGTACTTTGTTCTTAGTATATTATTAAAAAAGGACTCGATCAAATATCTTGACTTTGTATGTCCTAAATATGCAATAGCAGCTTAATAGTTATATATTTTTTTCTATAATTCTTTTGAATACTTTCAAAAATGCTATCTAGCTCTCTGTAAAAATATCAATGGAAACTTTAATCAAAGAATTGATAAACTAAACTGTATGAAACTGAAAAAATGTAATAGCAATAACAATTATTATTGACTTTCTAGAACTCAAAACAGATAACCACAATTGTCAAATGACTAAATCCTATTGTAACACTTTAATTAACAAATTAGGACCAAAAAAATTGCTTAATTACAACTATCGATCGATAAGTACTGTATTCTGATATGAATCTTATATTTTAAAACAATAATGTTTAAATAAAAGGTAATATATAAATGTAATATAGAGCCAAGTTTTCTTTTTTTCTAAATTGTATATTTCCCCATTTTTGATTGTTGCAGATTATTCCAAAAAAAATTGTTAATAAAAAATATATATAAAACTTGTACATAAAAGAGAAGACCATTGTGAAAAGGGATGGTCATTTCGATGAGGAAACAGTTATGAATTAAGAGATAATCAGATATTTAGAGATTGCTATGGGTTGTATGTAATGTGGTAGCTATAGTATATATACTTCATATGCGTTAGTCTTGTATAATGAATCGTATGTCATACCTAAGAATAGTAGCATTATTCACCTGTTTTTGTACTGTATGTATGCATCTCCTATTTTTAGTATTACGTATAAAATGACAAACACACGTAACGACACGAAACAATGGATCAATGGTCTGTGACGATGGAATGAGTATTAGTGACACATTGGATTGCGATTATTACAGCAGTACATTTATTGATATCGTTATAAATTAATTTTATGTAAGTGTAATTTAAAAATCAGTTACTCTAACATTGTTTGGAATATAAAAGACATTTTATTTTTGCGGCCGGGAATTCTATCCAACCATTACACATCTATATCTTGTTTTATTTTTTGCTTTCTTTGTTTTATCGATAAAGAGCAAGAGAAACAGAAATAGAAAGAATATTATCTAAGCATTAGCATTGGTGTTAGCCATTTCAACTGCTTTTTCTGCAGCTGGATCCAATTCGTCGAAGGAGAAAATATTAACACCTGATTCCTTTACGATTTGTCTACCTTTTTCAAGATTTGTGCCTTGTAATCTGACGATAATTGGCAAATTCTTTAAGTTCAATTCTTTGATGGCGTCGACGATTCCTTGTGCAACGTAGTCGCATCTAACAATACCACCGAAGATATTGACAAAAATGGCATCCAGCGCGGTATTGGACGATTTTGAGCTTTGAACGATCAATTCAAAAGCTTTTTTGACGGTTTCCGGGGTAGCACCACCGCCACAGTCTAAGAAATTAGCAGGTTTACCTCCGTACAATTGAATGACATCCATTGTAGCCATTGCCAACCCTGCGCCATTAACAAGACAACCGATGTTACCATTCAATTTAACAAAATTCAAATCGAAGTCTCTCTTGGCCTCTGTGGAGAATTTTTCTTCTGGAGACTCTTCGACATCGTTTCTCCAAGAGTAAATTTTTTCTTGTCTGTAGGAAGCATTATCATCGAAACCGAACTTGGCATCCATACAGAACACTTTGTGAGTCTTTGGATCGTCCAATTCTTCTACTTCACTGATCGGATTGATTTCTATCTGTGTGCTATCCGTCTTGTCATAGATCTCGTATAACTTCTTAACTTGGTCGGCGCCCTCATTCAAAACGCCTTCTGAGAATCCCAATGCTTTTGAAACGTCCATTGCGATCTGGTCGGTGACCCCAACGGAAGGATCGATATGGTATTTTTTAATTGCATCTGGATTTCTCTTGGCGACTTCTTCAATGTTCATCCCACCTTCTTTGCAGGCTATAATCAATGGTTTCTTAGCGGCTCTATCCATGATAATTGACAAATATGCCTCCTTCAAAACCTTCTTCTTCTCCACGATATAGACAGCGTCGACTAGTTTCCCCCTTTCCCCGCTCTGTTTGGTGATCAGACGGTTCCCCAACATCTGCGCCGCCACAGAGACAGTCTCGTCGACACCGTCGACCATTTTAATACCGGTGGGAAAGCCATTATCGAAATGGCCTTTACCTCTGCCCCCTGTCAAAGCTTGTGCTTTCACCACCAACTCATTATCGAACAACTTTTTGGAATTGAACAGACTCTCAGCAATTTTAGAAGCCTCCTGTGGAGTCCTTGCCACCGAACCAGCAGGCGTGTTGACACCGTACTCTGACAGCAACTGAGCTGACCTGAACTCATTAATTGAAAGATGCCTCTTCGAGACAGCTCTTGTCACCGGGACGAGACCCTTCTTTAATCCAATACTTCTGTTCAACATGTTTAACCACTAGTTGCGAATGTATAATCTCAGTATTTCAGGTTATTAGCCTTATTTATATATATATGTGTGTGTGTGTCTCTACAGTTCTATGTTCACCAACCTTGCGAATCCTTGCACCAAGACGAGATAGCTAGCCACCTCCTGAAACAGCCCAAGAAACACATGGCACAAACGAAGACGAATAAACCAATATACACCAACCTCTTATATACAATCACAACCAGAGCACTCCCGGATCCAGGGAAGGATCCCCCACATGCACAAATCCACCTCTTTGAACGTCGGTCCTTGTTACGATACAGCTTGTTGGTACCCCACGCCTTATCGAAGGGCAGAGATTCCACCAACCACAACAGCCCCTCTTTCGGGCAATAGCGACCCTCTGTGTGTGCGTCGTGTCGTCCGAGATGTCCGAGGCGGAGGGGCACAGTCCCCAACGACACAAACGCAGACGACACAAATGCTGGCGACACAAATGCTGGCGACAGCGGCCGGTGGTCCACGGTTGTCAGAATGTTCCTGGTGAGTACGGCACCGAAGGCTGTTATCTTGCTTGCTAGTGTGGGTTTGCGAATGGCCCATGATCGTCCAAGCGCTTGGCAAAGACTTGTTTCAATTGTTAGGTCTGTGTTGTGCTCACTAGTCAATGCATCGGGGTGATAAACAGGGCACACGAGATGCCTCTATCGTGCACGTACACGCACACACTCTCTGTCTTTCTCTCGATGAGGTGGTACTTGCGACGGCCTCTCCCGCCCACCGGCAAGCTCGTGGGTTCTTCCACTATGCGGTGTTCGTCGGAAACGATTTTTCATCTCTCTTCCCCATCATTTTGCTCTATATAAAGAGCAAGGTTCTTTGGCTAATCAGAAGCTGATGGTTGGCACTGTTAAGTAGTCGCGTACTCTCCCGCAACTGAACATAATTTGGCTACTGAAACGGCCTCTAGACAACATATAGCTGCTAGCACTACTCTTTTGGAATGGCTGTCTCTCTTTGGTTTTGTCCATCTCCAGGTACACATACCTACGATATTTTGATGACTTTGACACAGTCCATTCAATCGCTTTTCCCTAATTCACCCACATTCGAACCTCATATCACATTGACTTCGAACTTGGCTTTGAATAGCGATCCCGACAAGTCTCTGGACGACGTCAATAAGATACTCACCTACTGCGTGGCTGCAATGAACTCGATTAAAAAACAGTACATGGAATCGCTGACACTAGAGAATAACGGTTTAAGGTTAACTGACCAATTGGTTAGTTTCAAAAACCTGTGCATCGGGAAGAAATACTTCAGTAAGATATTCTTACAATGTAAAGAGAATAGGTACTTGTATTCCGTGGCAAGCATCATGAGAGAGATGTTCGTGGAAGTGACGGACAACGAAATGAGGGCAAAAAGTTGGTTGAAGGAGGATTTTCTACCACACTTGTCATTGCTGTATTCGGACGTGCCACATTTAAGTAAAGCAGATGAAAGGGCAGTTGTGACAAGAATAGAAGATATAGTGGACATAAAGCTACGCAAAGAATCGATCATCCCTACAATAATGGAAACTTGGAGTAATAAAGAAAAAAATAACATACAAGTGAAGTATTCCTTCAGTGAGACACCATCCACATTGGCATGGGGATTGCCAGGAACACTCAAAGTTGTTAGATGTGTAGGACCCGTCGATGAATGGGAAGTTCTAGGAAAGATAGATGTTTAACCACGGGTCTGTTTTCCTCCCAATTACAGCAGTACTTTCCATTTGATTCTGTAAATAGTTGACCCCATGTTTTCAAAATCAACCAATTTATTAATAGCATTCATCATTATCAATACCTTTGATACACAAGTATAATTATATATATCGACACTTTTCGACCATTCTCTGTTTCATCGGACCTTTAAATGGCATCGGAGTGGCCGGGCTTACATTGAAATTAGAAATACTCGTAATAGTTTTAATCTAAAGGGGCGAAAAATTGTAAAAGATATATAAATCGAAATAAAATCGAGCAATTGAATTGTTTTTTTTTACTTAGTTTTTAAGTGTGTTTGTCTTTGCATGGTAACATACAAGCATATAGATATATTCTGTTCAGTGTTCTACATAGGTATATACATTGTGATCGAACTGATTTCGAGAATTAAAGAGAGGACTCATCCAGAATTTGAAAAAAGTGATAATATAATAAAATGGTCAAAGTTTTAAAATTCCCATCGACTGAACTATTAGCTACAAAACTAGGTAGTTATATCCTTGAAAAACAAGCAAAGGCATTGAGCACTAAAGATACTTTTAATGTGGCTATCAGTGGTGGTTCATTGATTAAGGTTTTAAATTTGTGTTTGGTTCAAGATAAGGAAGTTAACTCCAAAATAGCTTGGGACAAATTGAATATATACTTCTGTGATGAAAGAATTGTTCAATTGGACCATCCAGATAGTAACTTTGGTGCTTTCAAATCGATCGTTTTCGATAAATTGTCAAAGGAAATTCAAGACAAAATTACTGTCTACCCCTTAAATACTTCATTGATTAAAGATGCATCAGCTGCTGAAAACGAAAGTATTGCCACTGATTATGCTAGTATCCTACCTAAAGAAAATGGTTTCGACCTTCTATTATTAGGATGTGGTCCAGATGGTCACACATGTTCTCTATTCCCGGATGAAAAACATAGATACTTACTTGAAGAGGTTACTAAGACAGTTGTATGGTGCCATGATTCTCCAAAGCCACCTCCAAATAGAATCACTATCACTTTCCCGGTCATCAACAATACCAGGGACATTGCATTTGTTGCAGAAGGTGAATCTAAACAACCAATTATGCATGAAATTTTTGATTTAAAGAAAAGTACTCTTCCTACTACCATGATTAACGATGCAAATGATAAAAAAGTTTCATGGTTCGTTGATGATGCAGCTTTCGAAAAAGTTCAAACCAATGAATACTATTAATTATATCACACAATTGAACGGTTTGAACACGTTGTAATAAAAGTTACGGCATAAACATTTTCATATATATATCTTCGATTACTTAGGCTAATATCTACATAGAATGTCCCCGTCGAATATCTATAAATGTTTGTTGAGCTTTTTAGATTACCCAAATGTTTTCACAAGAAAAATAATAATATATAAACGTAAAAACTGCCTGACAAAGGACGTATCGACCGAACTTCTTGTTAACCATTACGCTAAAGTATAGCGACACGATCACGACGAGACAACCAAGGTAGTCCCTATTTGTAAATTAGTATTCGGTAACGAATCAATCGTTATTATTTAGTTACTGTTTACACAGAACTTACTTTTCTCCCTTCTCATAGAAAAGGAATAGTGGAAACTGCCTACACGATTGGTTGAATTTTTCGTTTTCTTTCACTACACAATGCCATCAATTGCATGATTCAGTGCTACGTTATCCGAAAACGTATTTCAGTTCATAATTTAAAATATGAATAAATATGGAAAGTTGTTGAAAAGTCATACAACACACATACCTTCATTATCCGAGGGAAAAAAACAACCGTGCGAGACAATCACCAGTCGAGTTGTCTAATGAAGGTTTTACTTACGATCAAAATTCAATACGAAAACATCCAAACAGTTCCAGTTCCTTTAGGCTAAACATAATAGCAGCTCAAATGTATAGAAAAGAAAACTCAGACGCTCTAGACGCCTACAAGCTAAATTGAGTTCCCTAATGATTCCATTAGGAAATAATAAAACAAATTTCAAAATCCAATCAAACTGAGTTCATTGTGCACACTGTGTTAAAAAATTGTAAACTAATTCCATATTGTTGTCTTAAACAAGATGCAAATTACCTAATTAGTTAATTTAATACTTTCCGAGACGTTGTATTAAATTATTGATAGTGTTCGAAACGCATTTTAATTTTTTTTCCGAATGTCCTCAGCGTTTAAAGTGGAGTGAGTGGAGCGGAATGACGGGTTTAGATTTGATTATATAATTTTATGTAATTTTATGTAATATTAAGTTTGAAACAGTATGATTACATAATGATAAGATGGAAGATTAATTATATCACAGTCTGTTACGCTATGGGTTGAAGGTAGGGGAGGGGTTAAACCCCCCAGAACCGAATGAATTGGGGGAACCAGTGTTTGTTTGTGTGCTTTGTCCTCCAGGGTTTGCCACAACATAGGCGATGAATACCACCAGTGCTACTCGAAACCAGCTGGAAGTATGATTAATGCGGAAGATACACGGGTTCGTAATTTCATTTGATGCTCTGAGTAACTTGTGACTGATACTGTCTTGGTGGCCGTTAGAGCCTGCATGGAATCGTTTCATTTGCATCTTTTGGAACATGGATAATTCTTGGTAGTGGCATTATATTCACGTACCACTGTGTAAATGTGGATATATAGATGCGTGTGTGTGTATGCGTGGGTAAAGAAAGAGGGTTAAAAGAACATACATATTAACAAAATTGAATGATGGCGGCGAATTGCCTTTTCTTGCAATTTTTTCTTTACTGAACTGTTTAATAATAAATTTTGTTTTCTTTTCTGATAAATTAGTGACTTTAAGAGTATCATTTAATCGTTGAGGCAGTAATAAGTACACATATATGATATCTCCGTGTTTCGTTTTAACCATTCTATGTACGTGGGTAAAATAATGGCAAGCATTATTAATACACTACGTTCATTCTACCCTTTATTGTTTAGAGTTTCATTTAATACATAATATTGTGTGACAAATTCGAAATGTTTAAATAGATAATATAACTTGATTATTAGACATCTTAATGTGGTAACTTTTGATAACAGGGTGGTTTTCAACTTTATGATTTAGATTCCCGCTTCTATATTAGTTGTCTTGTTGTTTCTTCCAATAACCTTCTTTGTTGTCCATTGTTTAAGTTCTGCCTTCACATTCTTGTGAGCGATTAATAATATAATTCTACCATCAATAATGTTCTATTCTCGCTTGTTAATAGTTTTTTGGAAAAAAAGATCAATAAATAGCATCATCCTTCTGCATTAATTTCGTCCACAGTATAGAATTCGAAAGATATTCTGAAATTCAACTAATGTATCAACAATGTATTTGCAACTTCTTTTTACTTGAAAAGTAATCTTTACTTTACGGTTCTGCAGTGCAAGTATATTTTAATGATGTTCTAAAATATCGAAGCGGTGTTATATATTTGTTACACACTCATCATCGGTCGATTCCTACATTGAACTATCCTATAGAATTACGTTAGGGATTGTTATCATTACTTTTGCAACACTTGTCAATCAAGATGAATCAGTAAAACAACAAATAAACTAGAGGTTGAAAAAACCACAATTTATCTTATCTCTTGAAGTTCAGATCCCAGAAAATTGGTGAAATTAGACCTTATCACGTAGTGCAATATAAGACTATTACAGTAAACCTTAAAATATTTGGATCGTATTTTCAATTCTGAATTTAGCCTTGCATATTATTTTTGGTATGTATTCAAAGAATTTTACGGTTCCTTACATAAATTTGGAATATAATTTTAATTGTTTGTTTATCTATCTAAAAAATATAAATAAGATTGCAATATCAAAAGTAGATTTTAAAATAAAATAAAATCTCATAAATAGACACTGATAGTAACCTACGTCACAAAATAAAAAAAATTTGAACTAAAAACTTATTAAAATAAGTTAAAACTTCATGAAGGTGTTTATTCATCAATTATACTCCATATTGGATCAATCTGACTTACGTGAATGGATACATTGGATACCTGATGCCGACGGTGTGTTTGCTATAAAACCATTTCATCATAATTTTAGTCAAAAGGTATTACAAAAATATTTTAAACATAAAAACTTCACAAGTTTCGTTAGGCAATTATATATGTATGGTTTCCATAAACTATCTCCAAATAAAAATGTTATTGATTCAAAAGCGTCATTAACAAGTAATACTGGAAAAACGTCACAAACAAATTCCACGTCAGCAAAGGATTCAAATTCTCGAAAGTCAAATTCATTAAGTGATAAGAGTAAAGGAAATTCAGAAAATGCCAAGAATGGTAAAGAAGATATTGAATGGTATTTTACACATCCATCGGGATTGTTTCATAAGGGTTCCGATGTGGTTACATTGAATAAAATTCAAAGGAAAGGTATTGGATTTGGAAGAGATGGGAAGAGAAAAAATATCCTCACAAGGTTAGATGTATGTTATATAGAACACCCAGATACTATGCATCAAACAACAGAGACAAACTACGGATATAACATGCCCAACTCGGAGGATCAATTTCAATATTCAACGTATGAAGAAAATGAAGTAAGAAACCAGAGTATATATAATATGTACAATAATAATATGAGCCAGAACAGTGATCTCAATGTACTACGCATACAAAATAATGGTGATAATAGCAGTATTAATAATACTAACAATGTCTTCAGGCGCCATTCTAGTAACAATTCGATATACAGTAATCCTCAATTGGCTATAGAAAATGAACATAATATAAATGTACCTCACAAGTCATTTTCCGATCAAGAGCCACAGCATGTAACACAACCATTTTCCTATAAATCAGATTTAAATAACTATCATACTCAACAAAAGAATGTTCCCTCGAGCAATATGTCGTATGTCCTACACAATAACTCCGGTAACAATGCAAATAGATTATCTCCGATTTCTAGTTCGTATCAATCAATTTCAAATAATATTAAAAACACTACGCCCATCGTTCCTTTACTATCCCGTTTACCAAACAGAATGTTAAATCCAATTAAACCTCTAACATCTCCTCCTAGCCTAATTAATAACTCAAACCTTGGTGACAATGTTTATAAAACAAAAAGCGAATCAAGTATTTCTGCAAGTTTAGGTGGCTCAAGCAATGAGAGTAATATGGGACACCTCAATGAGAGAAGTTCAAGCTATTTTCTTAGTCCTTACACAAGTAATAATATTAAAAGTGTAAATTCAAAAAATACTTCAGAATCATTCAAAGGTAATTTACTTAAGTCAGAAAGAAAAGAAAAGTTACTTACCGATACGTTATTAATTATTTCCACCTTTTCAAAAAATCTTTACGAAGTAAATATAAATCAAGGTTTAAATTTGCTGTATTTAGTTGCTGACTTCCAAAATACTATATATCGTCTTCAAGAACAGTTGGATACCCTAAAAGAACTCGAGAATGTAAGTCAAAATAAACATGTAACTGACTTTGGTTCCGAGAATTTGAGCTCACAGGCACCAACAGCTTCAATAATGTCAACTGGTGATCCATACATTAGTTCGGTATACAATACAAATGCTTCTCAAAATAGTATATATGAAGTTCATTCTTATAATTATAAGTTAGCAAATTCAAAGTCACCGACGTCTTCCTTAAGACCCAATTATTTTCCATCTCTTCCATCATTTCAAAACAGATTCGAAGAAAATATTACGTCAAAAGGACCTTTGATAAATAAAGGAACAAAGGATGTGTTCAAAGGTTGAGTATGGTTATTAAAGATTCAAAAGACGTTATTTTGGTGTATCAAAAACCTCTACGTTTTTATTTTTATATTTTTTTATATTTAGTTTTGGAAATTTTAAGTTAAAGTTACATCTCGGCGCAATCAATCTTGCCTAGTTTTAGAGTTTCTTTACTGAATAATGTTTAATAAAACAAAAGTAACGTAACAAAAATTTATTTAAGTTTAGATATCTATAACAGTATTTTAGTGACAAACACAAATGATCATAAGTTTTCTAAAAGCTTTTCATTCTTTTCATATTTCTGATAAGAATTGTTTAATTATGGGTTTCGAATCTAGGAGTTTCGAATCTTTCTTGATATTGGTTGTATCTAATTTCCTGGTTGCTTTTTTTTCAAGCTCTGAGAATACTGATAGTCCAAAGTCATAACTATCCAAACAATTTTCAGGAAGCTCATAGAACCAATTGTTAGACTCAATTATTTCGACGAAATGTTCTAATTGTTTTACAGATTTTATCATTTTTTTTGACCCAATTATTATCAACTTCGATCTAGCTCTTGTCATAGCAACATTAATACGTCTCATTTCTTTCATTAACGAGCCACTATTTTGCTCCTTATTGCTACGGACTAAGGAGATGATAATGCATTTCTTATCTCGACCTTGAAATTGATCTGCTGTCAATATTTCTAGGCCTTTTGACATTTCTCTGGTTAGAATATCTTGTAAGCAGTTAATTTGTCCCCTGTATAATGACATAACACCTATTTCTGACACTGGCACACCAGTTTCTATCAAACACCTAACACAATCGTATGTTAATTGTGCTTCTCCAAGATTCTTTATATTATTATTTTCAACTGTTTCTGAGATAGCTTCACAGCGGTCATAGTTTAATAGAAGAACTCTATTTTGTTCTTTTAAAACGTGATCTAACCAAGGATGACTCTTCTCTTTATAAAATTTATGAACACTTGATGAATTAGGGATGTTTAAGGTTTGAGTCCTAACGGCATCAGTTCCACACTTCAACTGACCATCATACATCATAGAATTGGATAATTTAGCAATATCTTCACACATTCTATATTGATAAGTCAAATAAATGACATTAGCAGGATGCTTCTCACACAGAATTTGAAAAGGGGATACATCAAGCCCTCCTTTACGAGCTGCTTCATTGATTATAAGAGGAGGCAGTTGAAAATGATCACCAATCATTATAAATTTAGATCCATATCTTAAAGGACCTAGAGCTACTGGTAACGATACTTGACTAGCTTCATCTAAAATGACATAATCAAAATCACGTTCTTTCAACGAGAACATGATATCAGTGATACCTAAACAAGTAGTACCAACTAATGATGCGTTGTTGATTAAGTTCGAATACTCTTCGAAGTTAGATATATTATCATATGAAGGAATATATTTATGAACACCAGGATGAATTCTTTTTTTAGAACCTAATCTAATAATATTTGACTCCAGAGTATTTATTTTCAATAAGACATTATCTACTGCTGAATGTGTATAAGATGTCAACAAGACTGTCTTACCATTACCTACAATATGTCTTATTATTTCTGCTATTAACGTCGTTTTTCCTGTACCGGGCATACCCAGAACCAAGGCATAATCTTCTGCTCTAGTTATCATATCGATGGCTTTAAGTTGGTCATTATTGAAAGTAGAATCTTTTGGTTGTTCATATTGAATAATTGGTTGTTCAGTGTTTTTCCTAAATCTAGGTTCTACTCCATCAACAATGAATTTCCTTGTATTATAATCACCACCTTCTGAGGCTTTTAATAAGCGTTCCTTACCTGTTAATTCATCGATTACTATATCAGATTTAGAAACTGGAGGTAAAAATAAATTTAGCAAATTATACCTGACCATTGATAATCCGTATTTAATTTCATTTTTGTCAATTCTATACTTCACTAAATTTTGTATGTCTAATAATGCAGCACTCGAATTATTTGGTAAAAGTACACTACGGGCTAAGCCTGCGTTACCTTGATTTTTCTTAGTTTTGTTATAGAGTATGCTTCTCTTTGTTGAAATGGTTATTAACGTGTCTGAGACAGAAGCTACAGAACCCTGGCATATAACAAAATTACCTTCCTCATCGCTTATAAACACTGGCTCATTTTTAGAAAAATTAGAAAATAGATGATCTGAGTGTTCTGTATTCATTTTAGTAAACTCATATAAATATCTCCCATCCTGATCGTCATCTTTAGTACATTTTGAAATGGATAAATTGGATAAACAATTCCCAAATTCTGCTTCTTTTCTTTGACTATCAATTAGAAATAACGAAGAATTCATCCACAACATACTTGATTCCTCTTTACGTAACAAATCATAATACTTCTTAAAAAATTCTCGATATTTAATTTCATTTTCTAGCAAATGACCTGTCAAAGTATCATATTCACCGTCTCGAAAGTCATTATTATCATAAATCTCAGTTTTTGACAATTTATGAAGTGTAATACATTCTTGCTTAACAAAACAATTATCGCAAACCGATCCTCTAAGGATTGGAGGTAATTCCATATCATTAACAGACATGTCTTTTATTTCATTTAGTTGGTATTTAAGTTTATTAGCCATTTGGTTTCTTAACATAAAAACATGTCTTACTGAATGCAAAATTTTATCATATTTTGAAATATCGTTATATCTAGTGTAGAGTAATAAGAAAAAATCAACAGGCAGTTCATACCTATCATTTAATAGAAAGGTATAAGTAAGTCCTTGTGCTTCGTGAGAATTTTGCTTTGATTTACCAGTCTTAATTTCTAAGGGAGTTAAAAAATATTGACCGTTAATTTTGACTTCTAAAGTAGCGTCTAGATAACCTTTTAAACCATAGTTTGGGGACCAGATATTTTCTTCAATGTCAATAATATTTGATATTGACATAAAAGTTTTCTTTCTAGAACCTGATGTACACACACTTGCTGTATTAGGTTTACTTTTTACAAATTTATTAACAAAATCTTTAATATTTTCAACTTGTTCTTCTAGGATTTGTGCTTTCAATTCTTCAACACTTGAATTGCATGTGATTATTCCAAACCGATTACTCTCTAAAATAGAATCCAAAGTAGTTTCTAAAAAAGTGGATTCTAATGTCAAATAGTTTAACTTATGTTTCAAAGCTTCCTGCAGTAGCTCGTGGACAATATTACCAATTAACATGACTTTACTAGGAACACCCCTGTAATCTTGAAATTGGGATTGAATAACGGCTCTTCTAAAGCAGTCTAATGAAGTTCCAATTGTAGTAGCAGATAATAAAATATCGGGGTTTACAACTAATAGATTGTCATTTGGTTTTTGAGTTTGAGGGTCTTTATCATCAGAAAGTAACATTTTGTTCTTACTATTAATACCTTCTATAATGTGAATTACATCTCCATCCTCTACATCCAGGTATACCCACGGATGTCGTAGTATGACAGAGGTTAATTCACCGGAAGAATTAATAGACTTTAATATTTTTTGCCTTCCTATTTTTGGCACTTGTACTTCATGTACGTTAGTAATAACTAACCGACTTATTCCATCCTTAATTACTGCACATTTAGCTCTTTCCATATACATATGTCGTTTGGATTCGTCATCAATAGGTTTTGGAGACATTTCGTCTTCATTTCGGTTATTTGACGTTGAAGTTTGGTTGTTCGTATTTGATACTTCATCATCGCTACTATCTAAATATTCTAATAAAAAATCGTTGTTTCCAGAATCAGTATGCTTATTATTAGTTGTATTTGTATTATCACTTTGTGTATCTGATATTGGTAGCTTTTCCACAGGCAGCTTTTGAGTTAATATCTCAATGAGTGAGTCTAAATCATCATCTTCCTCATCATCTTCAAAGTTTACTATATTGTTGAAATTATCTTTATTATTAAGATCTTGAGCATTTTGATTATTTTTTTGAATAGCTGTCTTTGAATTTGTAGTTTGTGCCTTACTTTTGTTAGAAATATTAAGAATATCTTTGTGACTGACTGTGTCATTTTTCGTATTATCATTCAAGTTTTTATTTGAAACATCGGTTGCCAATCTGTCTTTTGTTCCATTTGCCTCCTTCTTAAATTTTCTATCAGTAGGTGACGATGGGATCTCATTCATGTTCGGGAAGCTGGGATTTAATGTATTAAGTGACCCCAAATCATCAAGTATATCATCTATATCTCTAAGTAAGTTTGAAGTCGTTTTAACGTTAGTAGAATCTACAATATCTTTATGACTATCTTTTTTGATGCTTTGTTGTTGGTATTCCTTTTTCTCTTCAACCTCGATATGTTTGAAGTTTAAGATACTTTGCAACCTACTGGGTGCTATTGGTGTCGATTCAATTTCCTTTCTATCGCTGCTAGTAAATGAATGTCTATAACACTTTTCTGGACTAGAAGATGTTACTGATTTTTCAGGTTGTTTTGAAGGAGAATATCTCCACACAACTTCCTGCGTTGGTAAAAATTCCTCCGCTTCTCTTTGCTTCTCCAAATTTTTAACAGGCCTATGCATTTTAACTGGCGTAGTATTCAACTTTACTTCACCTGGTTTAATGTTTAATGGTGGTTGTAATTTGTTGTTGTTCGAAGTAGATATCTCATGATGTGCTGTGTTCCTAATTTGTGATACAGATATTGACTTCAAGACAGTGTTCTCTGGAGTCCGTCCTCCCGGGACAAAATTATTTACTGGTGCAAAATGGTACTTTTTATGCTTTTTTGTTTTTGTAACATTTGCTATTTTCGTAGGCTGCTTTATATCATCTTTATTAACAATTGGAGTAGTCGCATCTCGTTTTGTATTCTGCTTAGTTGGAGTACTTGGCATTAATCGCTTTTTAAATCAAATAATGTGGATGCAAACATAAATTGATGTACAAATAACCTGAAGTATCAACGTACAAAAATAGCGGCCGATATAAATTCTTGCTATCCTACACGCAAACCTAGTAATGTAATGAATTGACTTTAATATACCCTCAATCTCAATTCATTCAATTTACATAAATTAAAAATCACATAAATTTTATGCCTATTTCCTGATTCAATAACTACCGCCGAAGAATTTTTTCAAGAAGCGCGTCAGATCAGAAACCTGTATCTCATTCTCATCACTTCTGTTTATAAATTGTGTTACGATAATGAATGCAAAATTAATAATAAAATAAGTTATCCATGGGAATCAATATATAATAAAATAATTACAATTATATATCTATATGTTTTAACATAATACATAAATAAGATCTAAAGTTACCTCGTGTATCTAGGAAAACAAATCCTGTTGTTCAGCTTCGAGTTCTTCTTCTCCTGCAATTTCTGAATATTGCAAGAAATGAGTGGAACGATGTACTTCATTATAAAATTCACAAGGAATACCAACTTTTAATTCATAATTCAAATCATCCTTGAAGGAATTACTCATAAATAAGTAATTCCAAACGTCCGAAGACGGGGTCATGAATTGTCCCATAATTCTTTCAGAGAGCAGTAATTGAGCAGGGACACTTAATGTAGCATCAAAGCCTTCTGGCATTTCATTAACCATATCTCTATTCTGTAAACCCCATTGGATACCTTCATCAGATAATGTAAAAGCATTTAATGATATAGAGCCACTGATCAAGTCTACAGTTATATCGATGAGACTGCTACTATAGTTCTCAAATAAGTGAGCATGAGTGGTGACTTCTGCTGCAGTCATAAATTTCAAATCACTTGTTCTTGTATGAACCCAACCCAATAGCTCCATTCCGGATAAGCTTGGATATTCATCTGCCTGTGGTAAAGTTGATAGAACCACAGATTTATTGTTACCCAACTGGGGAACGAGTGCAAGTGTTTTTATTTCTTTGATTTCAGGATGGCCCTGGGGTGATTTACCATATAGATAGGCACCAACTTGAATATTTACATCCGAAATTTCAACAAATTTTTTCAATACGTTACTTGGGAAGACAAACACATCCTTATTTTCAATGAAGTTATCAGAATTGATATATATGTTCTTGAGACGAAGGTACAGTAAACTATTTGCAATAGCATTGGTTCTCCAATTGACTTTGGAGTCAAATTCTTGACTTTCGTAATTAGTAGATGTAACAACAACGATCTCTTCACCCTGTGCATTAACAGATTTAGTTTTCATTGCGGTAGTAGCAGATGATTCTGATGATTCTATTTCTGCCCTTGCTGCCTCCAATTCTGCCATCTTTTGTCTTTTTACAGATGGCGCTTTGATATTTTGTCCCAGAATTAAATCCTTTATTTCTGTTTGAGTAAGAGCAGATATATTAACGTTATACTTTTTACTGTACTCTGACAAAATCAAGTCACGCATTTTAAATTCAATGTCAATCCATTGCTCATCTGTAAAAGAAGGCCATAGATGATGTTCTTTAATAGGTATTGTGGGATCACCTAAAATAATCATCTTTGCTTTCTCTTCATCTGTTTTGAGACCTCTTAATAACAGTATCAATCTTGAAAATGCTGTATATGATGATATCCTATCTAACCAATCGTCAAAAATATTGAACAGTACTAACTGCGGTTCTGTGGCTTTCATGACAACGTCTGATAATTTGTCTATTGACATGGCGGCTGAAAATGGTAACCTTAACTCAGTAGGTCTAATTGAAATATTAGGAAAGTCTAGCATATGTACTTCTAAAGGATCTAACATGGTTTTTCTTGTTACAATAACTTGCTTTGGCTGTTCTTCTTTAGGCAGTGAGCGAATCAATGCACTCACTTCTTCGGCTGTTTTCCATTTAGCTAACTGACTTAATCTCTTCTGTCCAGTCCATACCGATGTATGGATAATTTTTAAAAACAGATGACCTGTTTTAGGGTTCAGAGTAAATATACACCCATTTATAGGTTTAGTAGCTACATTACCTTCATAAGTTTTATGAACAACTACTCTGTATACATTTGTATCATCGACAAAAAGTTTTATATCATCGTTGAATAGTTCCGCATAGTTTGATGAGTTCAGGAAAGGCTCCTGGACATTTGATTGATAGATCTGGAGACCTTTTCTTATACGTTCACGTAAAACATAAAGTGCTGGATTTGCTTTTAAGATGGTTCTCATACTGTTTTGAACTAAAGGCTTCAGCCCATCAAACCAATTACCATATGCATCGTACATATTATAAGCTAAGTCTATACCAATCATCACACCGGTTGGAGATGGATATAAACTCACATTATCTGTAGTATAATCCAAATATTTGGCTCTAACATATCTTGATATATCATGAGAATCATAATCACCATATCTTAGTTGTACATCAAACCAGATTTTATTTGTAACTGCAGAATCAAATTTATCTTTAGAAATATGCAATAATGATGGTTGCGATACATTCCATTGTCCTAAGGAGGTAATAGTGACATCTGCAGCTGATGAGTTCATTTTATATGACTTTCTAGGGTGGACCATTTCCTTTTTCACATTTTCAATTTGTAAAGTGTCAACTTCGCCATCAAGAATTTGACAAATATCAAAAACAATGCTTTCATGAATCTTCTGCCATAGATGTGCACGGAATATTTGAATCAATGAGATTTTCAGAGTTGGAATTTTACCATGTAAAAAGATCCCTGTTAAATCTAATTGAACTAGAAAACCAACATACACATTGGCCCTATTGATAGTTGGCGACCACCATAATGTGAAACGACGGTTAGGTATTTGACTTAAACCAGTCCTTTGAGCATGCGTTAACTTTTTGAACTGCATAGAATCTTCAAATCCGGATGCTTTTTCCCAAAATAAACCTTCCCATGAATTAAAACCTGTTCCTTTAAATAGAGTATGCTCTAAAATGGTTTCAATGCCACCTAATGCTTGAATAACATCAGTACGATAGGAATTTAAATTCCATAATTTACCATCATGATGTGAATTTGTCCACCAAAACGGACTGCTCTTTTCTATACAGTATTGCTTAAAAATTCTACGGACTCTATGACCTTTATCATATGCTAATGTTTGACGATCTCTTTGAAACAAGGTGCTTATACGTGGTATACCTCTATCCCAAGAGCTTTCTAATTCTTCAAATGATAACCTTCTATTTTGCTTGACTGCTTCTAATCTTTTCGTTGCATAATCATTCCAAACTCTCTGGGAATCCAAGAATTCGTTTTCCCAAGTGGTAATATAACGAAATATTGTAGGAATTAATTTATCATCCTCATGTGTCATACCAGCCCTGAAATGTGTTATACCAGTGTCGGTTTGTTTTGACCAACTTAGATCGGAAGATGGAATTAAGATATGAGATGCACTCAGCATACCTAAACCACCTAATTCCTTTGGGGTGTAGAAAACAGCTGGTGGAAATCTGGTTGGCATTTTAGAATTCAAGCCAAGCTTTACTCTGTTTTGAATTCTTGTTTCTGCTTTGACTAAAATATCTAATAATTCTTCAGTAGATAAAATTGCTTCTCTAAAATATGTAAACAATGATATTAAATTTGTATTCCATTTTGAAGCTACTTTTGTGAATGTTGTAGATCCTGATGTCAAAAGAATACTACGTATCCTGCTCTCAAAAATTTCAATCTCTTCTTGTGATACTTTTAAATATGCTTTTGCTATTTTCCTTTTAGACTTGTCTTCGATTAAATCCCAAACACCTTCATCTGTTGAAGTAGATTCGTTGGTTCTTTCATTTGGTATTATACGAACTTCGAATCCACACATAGTAAAAAGAAGATTCGGGTTATATTTAGAATATACTGATACGAATGATGTATTCCAATTAGTATTCGCTAAAGAGGAAGGAATACGACCTTGGAAATCCCAAAATACAGCTCTTCCTAGTTGTACGTCTTGTCGCATTAGTCTCATTCTTGCATCCCGTGGCCAGCATTTTTTATTATTGTAATTAACTGCATTTTCGAAATTTGGATCAGGATTTTCAGACAAGAAATCTCCAGTTAATGATGCAGAATCATCTTCATCAAAATGATATAAAATATATACCTTATCAAAATATCTGGCATATAATCTTATTGGATGATTATTGGCTATTTCTGAATTCTTAAATTGCATAAACTCGTTTCGCTCGGTAAGAGTACCAGCTAATTCATTGGCTCTGTCAATTCCTAGTATCAGTAGATCAAGTACGAGACCATAATATTGATATATAAAAGATGCAAATTGAATACCACGAATTAAACCATATTTATTAACATAACTCATATCCTTAAAATTCAAAATAATGTTATTTTTAGCAGTCATATAATCTGCCATGTTAGGGTCCATGATTAGTCTCAATAACCTATTTAGTAACGTAAAATCAATTTTCTCTATCATATCAGTAACTTTTGTTTCCAACATGACAGTTGATTGATTACTTGACGTATCCCATATATTATCGACATTGTTAATACCTTGTGACCATTTGTAGACAAGGAGAGGTGGAATTTCTGAATCACTTGGTTTTATCCAGTTTGGAAACAGACCTCGCTGATCAGCTTCGAACCACAAATATTGGTCTAGATAAGCATCCGTAATTTTCTCTAATGGATCAATAGCATATACCGGAGATATTGTTTTATAATGTTCCATCATTGACAGATTAACTGGCTTAAACACTCTTTGGGTCAAGAGATATTTTTTAATTCTGTTTAAAGTTTCATGAGGATGATCATAGGCATCTTCAATTAAAGCCAATTCTTCTCTCTCGGCAGCTGTTAATTTGGCTTTTGAAGTATAGGATTCCTTTAAATTCTCCAAGGCCAATACTAATATTTTTGTATCATTCTTATAGGTCAAAGGTGGGAAAGGTATTGGTGAAAAGTTTCTCTGATCAAACCATTGGACCATTGTAGAAAAAACAGCAGTAGCTTCCTCAGGAGTAATCTCGGGGCCATTTTTCTCTATGGTTTGTTGTCTCTCTTGCTCATTTTTAATCCATAACCTTGTCAATCTACCCAAGTTTTTTTTAACAATTGTTTTCTCAACATGGGCACCACCTACAATACGCTCTCTATTATAATGTGCAGCAGACACCCATCCATCAGCTTTTGCCTTTATATATCGTTCAATTAGTTTCCTAACTGGTTCAGGCATACCCGGTACATCCCATGGAATGTTAGCTTTCCAAGATCTCCATGCTTCGCTTAAATGTTGTAAAATTGTCCTAGCTTTACTTTGTCTAATATCTTCAGGTATCATATCCAAAATGTCATTCATTACTGATGACCTCAATTCTAAATCATAATAAGCATCGGATCTTTGTTTGGTAGTTGTTTTAACAACTTCATTTGAACGGCCTTCAAATTGACGTATTAATAAGTTTCCCAACCATCTTTCTAAAATTGGGATGACACCTCTCAAAAAGAATAACCATACTCTCCATGCTGGTTGCCAGAAACCACATCCGGGGCCTTTTCCTATGATCTGATTAAATCTATAATATATAACATGTTTCAAATCTTTGCATGCACGGATTTGATGCATAACCTTATATTTATATCTATAAATACCAGTTAATTGACCAAGATGATTCAAAATATAATAAATACCATCAGCAAGTTGGTATGCATCGACGTTCCCAATTCTATGCTGCACATGGGCATCAATTATTAGTTTGGTAACCTTTAAAATTTCTCTCATCAAATGAAATGCATTGCCAAATCGTGACTTTTTCCTTTCCTTTGTCGTTAGGGTCTTTGTTGGTTTTAGATTAAAATTGTAATCTAAATGTAAATAGGTCAAACCTCTTTTATGAATTAGTAAATTAAGCATATTGTGACCTTGGTTACAGATTTGTAAACCAGCTTCGACCCAATCTATAGTAGTCTGCTGAAAATATTTAGTACTATTCAAGGCCTTCAACAAATTGGTTTTTCTTTTATTTGTTAAATGTTTGGATTTTAATTCATTTTTGACATAATTTTTTAATAATTTTTGATAAGATATTCTAACTTTTGTAGGATAACTTTTATTTGGATGTTGTTGATACCACTTCTTTACAAGTGCTACATCCTGGGATCTTACCATATTACCGTTTAACCTATTAAATGGAAAAGTTGAACTATATAAACCAATTGCATCCTTGGAATTATTTGGTGCTAGCTCTTCGTTTGAAAACATTGCACTTAACGGCTTAGAAAATGTGAATTCTTCTTTTTCATCCTCTATATCCTCATATGCCTTGTTTATTTTTGGAGTATAAATATCAATAATGGGGTTGAAGGAGGCATCAAAGTTGAATAACTCCTGATCAGCATCGTGGTAAGATTCATTTGAACAATCAATGGGGTTATGATACCAAAGTGTTTCCACGGATTTAACGCTTGAATTATATAATTGAGGAAACGCAATCTTGTATTCACTTCGTATCGGGATTCTATTAATTATTCTATCCAGCGAATTAAACTCATTGTAATCATCTTCTTCATCTTTTAAATATAAAGGTTCAAATTTGGGACCACCAGGAATGGTGGTATTTAATGCTTTTGAGGTAAAAAATGCTTTCTTGTCAAACAAATAGTAGTAGTTCTTATCTTTAATCTCATCTTTCAGTGGTTGTGATAATCTTGATAAATTGGACATTATGGGTAAATCTAGTTTCCATTTCTTATAAGTAGAGCCATTGGTATAATTTGGATTATCTATCAATGGCTTTGAATCATAAATCCAATCTACAACATTTTTATCCTCTTCAGAATCTAAGTCTAGTTTTATAGGGTCCAACGGTTCAATATTTCTTATTTGTTCAAAATACGATAAAGGAGGTTCATCATCATCGAATGGTGGAAATCTCATTCTTTTAAAATGCGTCCTATCTCTTTTTTCTCTTCTCATTGCAATCCAAATTGAGGACCATTGGGCTATATATACGGGTTCAATTACCCTTGGTATTTCATTTACAAATGTTATAGCACCGGTCGTGTGATAAAGAACTTTAACATCTTTAGTTTGTTCCCATGGTTGTGGTATATTTTCTAATAATTTCAAAATGGCATGAGGCATGTATTTAAGGGCACCTAAGAATGCACGTTTGTCGTAATTAAATCTTTTTGAGGTCATATCTGTATGATTATCTGCAATCTTTCTTAAATGTTCAGGGGGCATTTCTAATTTGTGAGAATGGATTAAACCTCCTTTTTTCTGCGATTTCATTCTTCTTTTCTTTAATTTTCTTGATTTTACAGTTTCACGATTATTCAATCTTCTTCTTTTGCTTGTTAAATCATCATTTATATCAGATGTATCTCTAATTGGAGATTCTGACAAATGATCTCTAACTATGTCAATTTCGCCACTCATTCCTGGTGGAGGTGGAGGTGGTGGCGGTGGAAGCAGTTCATCTATAGGTTGTTCTTCAAATGCATTTATTGTTTCAAAATCATTTTCAGTGTCTTTGAAAAGATTATTTGTTTCATCCTCTAAATCCAAACCTAGTGGAGGAGGTGGTAAACCAAATATATCATCGTTATGCTCATCACTAGAGTTATCATCAAAACCAGGTGGTGGCGGTGGAGGAGGAGGTAATCCACTCATCAATAATCTTTTATTATGTATAAACCAAATCACTTCCGTTTAGTCACTGGCTTAGACTATTGATTTATTACAACGTTGATATATATATATGTGTGTGTGTATGTGTGTATGTGTTTAAATATATAAACCTAAACTACAAACTTAGAACTAATAGAATATAAATAACCGCCTACATTTCATAGTGTTATTGACAAAATTTCTATTTCGCCTTGACTTTTTTTTGAAATCTTAAAAGTACGAAATAATAGCTTTCAACGAAAGTAACATATTTAAGCATCTTAATTATTGATAAAGGATCAGTGAGGAACAATTTAATGACTTCCAAACATGATAGGTCTTTCTTTGAATAAACTAAAACTATTATTCTTAAAATGATTAAAATTTCAATAATTAAATGAATATATATATGTGTGTGATGAAGCAAATCCAATCGTTAAAAAAATGCATACTTATAGAGCTATATACCATTAAAATATTATTTATATTGTTTTTTTAACTTAAATCAAGTGTACTGATGTAAAATCGTGTATTATACTTGTTTTCTACACTCTCTTGCTATTGCTCTAGCCTCTTCTATATCTTGTGTGCTTCCTGTTGATACACCGATTGCATAGCCGTAAGCTTCTTCAAAATTTTGTCTAGATAATTCATATCTTGCCAACCATAGTCTAGCTTTAGCAATTTCATCTGTAACAAATCCTTCCGTGAGAGCTTCGACATTTACACAACGTATCATGTATTCTTTACAATTTTCCAGATCATTTGATTTTTCGTAAACTTCCGCTAGTTTGTATAATAACGATGAGTCTTGATCTGTATTTATTGATAATTGTAATGCCCTTTCGAATGATTTTATGGCATCATTAAAATTCCCAATTTTTACATAGCAACTAGCTAATGCTTGCCACATTCTTTTATCCAGTGGTTTTAATGTGCATGCTTTTTGGAAATAATACAATGAATATAGGTGCATATCAAGAACTTCGTAAGCTTGTCCCAAACCATACCAAGCTTTAAAATCACGAGGGTTTATATCAACTGCATGTCTATAGCATTCAATTGCTGCTTGAGAATTTTTTAATTCTACAAACTCATGACCCATCAATGTCCAAGCGCTAATGTTTTTTTTGTTTAACGTTATAGCTCTTCTGAAATATAAAATAGATTTCTCATGCTCTTGCCTTGCAGAATAGTAGTTAGCAATTATACAACATGTTTCCGGCCTAAATCTATCAACTTGTGAACAGAACTGAGCTAAATATGATAACTTTGGTTGTTTTTGCATGACATATAATATATTTGAATAGAAATCAAGATCATCGAGACGGTATGGATCAGCTTTTATTATTTGTTCAAATAATTGCTCCGCATTAACATAGTCCATATAATTATAATTGATTAATGCATTTTGTGCTTTTAAAAAGGAAAAATTAGGGAAAATATTTAGCAAACTTTCTAAATTCTCTAAAAAGTTATCTATATCTCCACTGAACTCTTGGAATAATACTAATTTAAAGAATTTGATCATTATATTGTGGTTAACATCTGATTGCATACCTATACAATTCATGTCTTCAATTTTAAATTTTTCGCTTAAATATTTTGTTAATAGCATGAATTCATCTGCCTTAGTTATACAATCAAGTAACTCTACCCAACAGGTCCAATTAAAAGTAAATTTTGATAAAGATTTCAAAAATGACGACATTGCTAATGACTTATTGTTTTCTTTCTTTTCAAGTATACCTTTTAAATAATATAACAATGCTATTCCTACTTCTGATGATTGTGATCTTATGTTTAGAGTAGGTAGCGACTCATTATAATTCTTTAGATAATCATTCAGTTCATTTAGTATCGAAGATAATGAAGATCTTTTACCTTCATTCATAGATATTGAATGAGAACTGATATCAAAATTTAAATTTCCAATAGTATCGTGGCTTTTGTCGCAATCTGACCCATCTGACATGCTATTTGCCCATATATCATCTCTTCCATTTATAAATAAACTAGTATTGCCTTTATCATTTAAGTATTTAGGTGTCTTACCGGTCGTCAAAAGATTTTCCATCTTTTCTTTCACTTTTTTATCCCATGACAGATACTCGCAGTATAACTTCATGAACTTTAATTTGGGATGCGTAACATCTTTCAAAAAGAAAGAACATCTATCAAATTCTTTAGAATCAAATAAAGTAGAAGCAAATAAATGTAAGTCATATTCTTTTTGTGTAAATTCGGCATTGTCTGCAGACGTTTTTATAAATGGGCTTCTCTTATTCGACTGTTTATGTCCATGATTGATTTGGTTACTCAACGGTGAATCATTGAAGTTCAATGCACCTGCTGCACCCCGTATAATAGTATCATCTTCTGGCATATCACTTTCAAACTCTAAAATCCCCAGAAGTGCTTCCGCTGACCATTTCGATGATTTGTATAATTTTACCTGTGACAGTTCTATTGCAGATTTCCTCAGACAATTTCTAATATCTTGTATTATATAAAATTGATTATGTGAGTCCATTATTGTATTCTTTTGGAAGCATATCTCTACTTAGATTATACGATCCTCCATAAGAAAGTAAATAAAAATATACTTGAGCTAATTGAATCTCTTAATTTTTATATATTTATTTTTATGTATGTGGTTCTTAGCGATAACATAATGCGCAATCATAAATGACAAAAATTGATAATATTAATATAAAAAAATCTAGAAAGAATTTAACATTAAAACTCAATAGATTACAATATATTATGAAAGGATAAGTCTATTACATGTAGTCAAGATTGAAAACGAATTATTCCGTTATTTCTTTTCTAGCTCATTAGAGGTAACATTTGCTTTGGAAATATTGTATGTTTTATAGAAGACAAATATTTAAAGATTTGTTTGCCACAATTTAAAATAAGCATTGTCGAATTTGAGAAAGGAAAAAGAAAATAAAATAGAACAGCCTATTAGTTATACACCTAGCTATCTATATATGATGAGATCTGATGATGAGACTGCCGGTAGAGCATATTCAGCCGAAGATTACTTCGAAGCATTGTGTGCTGAAGAGGAGAACGTCCATGCCAATTATGGTGAATTGAAAAAAATGGTATCTATTTTGAAAGATTTGACAAATGAAGATAGTAGTGATGAAGAATTGATATCCAAATTGAAAGAATTAGAGAAGGTCCATTATGCTGTAAAAAAAAGTACCGCCGATTTGAAATTTAGTAAATTTAAAGTGAGGAATACAGAAGTGAACGTCATTGAAAATAGTAAATTAAATGGAAACAATGACTATCAACATGATTTAATAGGAAATAAAATCAATGAGGTAGAAAATATTAAAGAATACATAGAGACCATTGAGAATTTAAATTCTGATTTAATGATATATACAAACTTGTTAGGAAGACTATCTGTTGGTTTAATACAACAAGTACAAGTTTCAAATACTGAGAATAGTGAAATAATGATTAATGACTACCCCCCTCCTGAAGAAATAGTTTCGATATTAGAGAAGTTTAATACAGAAACAACAGAAACTGATGATTTGCGTGGACAATTGGATGATTACTTACAGAAAATAAAAATGGATCGTGCGAAATATACATTAGAGAATGAGTACTTATTAAAAGATTCATTGCTTACATTGAGTAAAGAGGTGAATTACTGGAGAAAAGAATATGATAATTTAGAGATGCTAATGTTCAGCGATGGTCCAAACACCATTATGAAGATGATGAAGAACGTAGATTCGCTAAGATTAAAGGTAACTGGTTCAGATTCTTTTAAATAAAAAAACAATTGATGAAACATAAATCACATAAGCATTATAATATATCCATGTCTAATAAACCCTAATTCAATTAGTCAACTAAATGAGCTTACATTTTTTGGTCATTATTTTTCGACATTTCAATTTGGTGATCGATAACATTTTGTAATATTATCACACAACATGTATATATGTATATAATATATATAATATGTATAATATGTATAATATGTATTAAAGTGTGACTATTGATAGAAGATAGTAAACGTTAATATCGTGGATTATCATTTAAATATGTTTTCCAACATCTTAAAATACGTTTTCAATTAACCTTTACAACGCTTAATATAAAAATCTGGAAAGCTAAGTATTACATAGTAATAAATTGACATTTTATATTTTAAAAGAGTAAAAACCAAAGGATTGAATTGATTATTGAACACTTCGATTGAAGATATCAGTATAATATTAATTATGATATTGATTAATCAGAGTAGGCTAATAAAATATTATAGAATTAATACAATAACTAGATTATTTAGTGATTTCAGATTTCCAGATAATGCACCTAGAACAGCTGATAACCAATCATGGTTAGAACATTTAGAGAATCAAGATAAATTAAGTGAGAATATATCCAATGCAGAAGATTATAGTATAAATGCTGAAAATGAAGATATAATTGACAAAAGTTTAAATTCTCGATTTTCATATAAAGTAATATCAAGGCCACCTGAATCTAGGTACATAGAGATTAAGTCTCCACTACAAAATTTTACATCACTCAAGTATCTCAAGTCTTTAGAAAATGATATAAATAAGAATAAGAACAGGCAAACTGGTTTTATAGATACAAGGATAATAAAATGCAGAAGTGGTAACGGAGGACATGGTGCAGTGTCCTTTTTTAGAGATGCAGGTAGGTCAATTGGTCCCCCAGATGGTGGCGATGGTGGCGATGGTGGTTCTGTTTATATACAAGCTGTCGAAGGTATAGATTCCTTAGCCAAACTAAAAACGACATATATTGCGCAAGATGGGAAAGCAGGCACAGCTGATCAGTTGGATGGAGCTAAAGGTAAGGATATGCTAATTACGGTACCAATTGGTACGACCGTAAGGTGGTGCATGGATCCAGTAGAAGTTAAAAAATTTATAAAAGAAAAAAATTTAGCCGATAATAAGCAGTCTATAAGAGAATTTACACAAAGTCATGATATTTCCCTGCAATGTGTCGGTAAACTTGAACTAAATAATGACCCTTTCCAAATTCAAATGTTCAGGGAATCATATAAGCCTGGAAAAGGATGGATTTTTAAAGGCAAAGATGAAGAATATCATTTACAACAGCCTTGGTTCAAAACTTTAAATAAGCGTGTTACTACATTTGATGTTCAATTGCGAATTACAGAAACAAATGAGGATAGATTCCCACTTTATGGTATAGACCTAAGTAAAGCGACTACCACACCTATATGTCTACTGAAGGGAGGAAACGGTGGATTAGGAAATATGCATTTTTTAACTCAAATGATAAGAAATCCTAGGTTTGCAAAAGAAGGGAGAAACGGTTTGGAACAGCACTTTTTGTTAGAACTTAAAACTATCGCTGATATTGGTCTCGTCGGATTTCCAAATGCAGGAAAATCAACAATTTTGAACAAAATATCTAATGCAAAACCAAGAATAGGTCATTGGAAATTTACAACATTAGTTCCGACCATTGGGACTGTGTCCAAAGGTGTCGAAGAAACCCCATTTACTGTGGCTGATATACCAGGAATAATTGAAGGAGCGTCGTTGAATAAGGGAATGGGATTAGATTTCATAAAACATATACAAAGATCAAAATCGTGGGTATTTGTATTGAGTTTAGAAAGTCCTGATCCGATCGAAGATATGAAGACATTGGTGTATGAATTAGGCGGAATGGATAAAGTAACTACTAAGAATATACTTGTAGTGTGCAATAAAGCAGACCTTTTAGAAAATAATGAAACTAGTATAGAAAAATTTTCAAAAGTAAATGAATTTTGTAAAAAGAATAATTGGGATTGTATTCCAATAAGTGCATTAAAAAATGAAAATATAGATGAATTGATTCAAAGAATGGCTAAAAGTATCAGAATGAAAGACTAATGTAAATATTTGATATCGGTCACTCGATTTATAACTGAGATTTATGTCATTATAATTTTTGTAAATAAAACCGTTTTTTAATAATATAAATAGTTAATTTCATGAGATTAGATTGTACAATATACATTCATTTATTATATTAACATGTCTTTACCATCAAGAATATCGGATTTATGTTTTATGAATGAACTTTTATGTAGGGCTTGGGGCATGTGACGCTTTCAAAAAAGAAAAAAATGCGATGAGCTTCAAGATTAATTTTAATTATGTTACTTAATAGCATTAATAAAATGTTAAATTTTTGGATAACTATTCTAACAGGTTTGTTAGTAATAATCAATAAATAAAGTAGTATCAAAATTTTGTTCTATTTATTGATCTTTCAAAAATACAGAATCCAAAAATCTATCATGTCGAGAGCAAAGGAAATTCAAGAAAAGCTAGACTTGCAGGCTAAATTACAGGTTTCTTTTAGTAAGACAAATGAAAAGGTTTTAGAATGGTTAAACCCTGGTAAGGGTGAAGAAGAAGATGATAAGATAGAGAAAGATGGAAATGAATTGATTGACAGTAGAAAGGCATTTTTCAACTTACCTTTGGTGCAAACTGGCTCTGGAATAAATTTCTCAACAGCAACAAACTTTGAATCAAAACCAGAGGATATATATACAATTGGTGATTTTATAAATACCGAAAAGAAGATAAACACACTTGCTAAACAAAAGTCCCGTTCTCAACGAGATTCTTCAGGAAGAGGTAGCATTTACAGAGTTGCAAAAGATGATACAAAGGCCATGGTTACATTAAAACGTAAAATGAGGCAAGGAAACAGAAACAATAGGTATGAGAATAAAAATGAACCTCATAATCTAAAAGGTAATAAGAATGGTTATAAAGCAGAAAATAAGCCACAAGATCAGTATTGTGATAATGCAGATGATGCCAGTGACTACAGTTCAGATGAAGAAAAAATGGTAGCTGAAAGATCTAAAAAGAAATCATTAAACCTGTTATTCTAGGCAATAGAATGATAAGAAACAATAATATTGATACTCATTCCATTTTTAAACAATATTCAGACCGATATTATCTTTCTTCGCCACAACTCCTGATAGCTCGATCTCGCAGTGATCAGTCCAACGCTCGTAATATCCATGGTTATATGTGCTTATAGATGGATTGATACTTGGATTTATTCTTCAGTAGAAATAGATAAATAGACACATTGATTGCTTATTATAACCATTCAAGATTGAAGCAACTGTGAAAGTAACATGATTACTTGGATTAGGAAACGGTGTATCCATCACGTGACAAGTTTTTATCTTTTCCACAACTTTTTATTCTCATTACCATTATTAGGCAATCCATTATCAAGCGTAAATCAAAGATGTATAAAATCACTTTATAGAACTGTATAAGCATAATTCAATAAATTAATAATATTATCAACATCAGTTGAAACCATCAACAACAAAAAAACCATGAGAGATAGTGAAACATTGCAATTCAGTTTTCCTTTTCATTCTTTCTTAGACACAACTTTTTTTCAAGAACTTTCGAGTTTAAAACTAGATATCTTTAAATTGGATATAAAAGAAAAGAACATCTATGCTAAATTGAAATTTGATCAAATATCTACAAATAAAAATGTATTTTTGAATTCTCAAAGTTTTCATTTTGATGACAGCAATAAAAAAGATACAAATGGACCCTTAATTAACGGTAAATTGTACAATTATAATACTATCGAAGAGTTTAAAAATCTTGATAAAGTGAAGTTTTTAGAGGACAGAGCTTCAGACATTTGGAATCTAGGCATAAAAGACATTAATAATATTGCAAGCTTTTATATTATCAGTTTTGCAGATTTGAAAAAACATAAATACATCTATTGGGTTTCTTATCCATATTTCCAAAGCAAAAATTTAAGTATAAAAGTTAACAATAAAGATGAAGTAGAGCATGAAAAGAACACAAAATATAGAACTTTTTTTAATGAACACCCAAATATATGGGTAGCCATGACGACTGGATTGCATATTGACTTATACACCAAAGAAAGTTTTTCTGGTGCTCATACTTTGCTAATTAGGGATATGGGTGATATACCATCTGTTCCAACTGCTCTTGCAAAATCATTTTTAACAATAATAAAACATAATCATGAAAATATTAATGAAATAACAGTGGTGTTTGTTCGATCTGATCCATCAAGTTTTTCAATGTCTTTGAGTTTAATGATTGATGAAAGTGTGGATTCTAATTTGGCGATCGGTGGTTGGGAAAAGAATACTAATGGGAAATTGACGCCTGTGGCGATTGATTTAAGCACATTAATAGATCCGATTACTATTGTAGACCAATCAGTTGATCTGAACTTAAAATTAATGAAGTGGAGAATTGCACCAGACTTAGATTTAGATAAGATCAAAAATTCAAAAATATTACTACTTGGTGCAGGTACATTGGGTTGTTATGTGGCACGTAGCTTAATGGGATGGGGCGTACGAAAGATAACGTTTGTAGACAATGGCACTGTTTCTTTGAGTAACCCAGTTAGACAGGCTTTGTATGACTTTGAAGATACAGGGAAACCAAAAGCAGAGACTGCCTCAGTTAAACTGAAAAAGATATTTCCATCACTAGATACCACTGGCGTTATGTTAAATATCCCTATGATAGGTCACTCTGACATAGATTCATCATATGACGAAGAAGCATATGATAAATTGGACGAACTAATTAAGGAGCATGATGTCATATATATATTGACTGATTCAAGAGAAGCCAGATGGCTGCCTACAGTTTTAGGTAACGTACATAAGAAAATTGTCATCAATGTTGCTTTAGGATTTGATAGTTATTTAGTTATCAGACACGGCAATCAATCGCAAGAGGAAGCTGAGCAACTAGGATGTTATTTCTGTAATGATGTAGTTGCGCCTACAGATAGTTTATCTGACAGAACTCTTGACCAAATGTGCACTGTCACGCGTCCAGGTGTAGCTATGATGGCGGCTTCTCAATCTGTAGAGGTTTTGGCGTCACTTTTACAATCCAGAACTCAAGAAGAGCCGGTAGAACTATCTTTACTAGGAGAAATACCTCATCAAATTCGTGGATTTCTAACGAATTTCAATATTTTGAAGTTAAAAACTCCTGCTTATGAATTCTGCTCAGGGTGCAGTGATAGGATAGTTGATACTTGTAGATCAGAAGGTTGGAATTTTATAAAACATGCATTAAGTGATCCAAAATTTGTTGAAAAGATAAGTGGATTAGAAGAAGTTCAAAAATCTGTAGATAGAATTGCTGATAATTTTGACTTCTTCGATACTGATTCTATAGATGAAATTTCGTAATATTGAATGTATAGTAATAATAAGTTAAATAAAAAATTAACGTTTTGTCCAAATCGTTACTTTACTCCCATTTGTTAGAAAGTATGCACTGCATAACCAAATAATAAAAAAAGTTCTAATAACTTTGTGAATCTAGAACAATCTAATATAATGACTCCAACTACAGCACAGATGGAAGAGTATTTTATGAGATTCCTTTCTAACTCCCTTGCATTATTATTTCCCATAACTCAATGCTGATGCTTTGTCCCAGAGTGATAGCATGCCTGTGTGTAGAGGTCGCCAGTTCGATTCTGGCAGGAAGCGAAAGCTTTTTTTTTTCACTTTTCTCGCTGGTAAATTTCTCTGCATAGTAGAAGTAAATTATTTTCAGCCTGAAAAAAGGATTAAAATTGAGGAAACGAAAAAAGGTTCTCTAAACAATATATATAAAACGTTCAGTAATTAAATGAAGGTTTCGTTATTAGTAATGTAAGCAAATTCGAAGAATACAAGAGTGATAGAAGAAGATCTCAAACCATTCCGCTATCTTCTGTGTTTTTGTTTTTGACACGATTTAAAGTTCAAGTTTAAGTTCACCATGCTATTAGAAGTTGTATCATATGCTGGGACGTGTTTGGGCTTTGTATTTTTAACGTTGGCGATTGCCTCTGCTCTATACTATATAAGTGAAATCGTGGAAGAGCACACCGAGCCAACGAGAAGAGTGTTAACCAGAACCATATACGGGTTGATTGTGTTATTTGTCCTGTTGATAATTTTCGACTCTTTCCCTATAAAACTAACACTATTTGCAATTGTTTCGCATATAATCTACTACCAGAACCTAAAGACATTCCCATTCATCTCGCTGTCCTCGCCCGCATTCCTTGCCAGTTGCGCATGTGTGGTGATCAACCATTACTTGTGGTTCAAATATTTCAATGACACAGCAGTCCCGCCTCAGTTCAGATACGATCCAAATTACATTCCTAAGAGACGTGCAACATTTGCTGAAGTGTCTTCATTTTTCGGTATCTGTGTCTGGTTCATTCCATTTGCATTATTTGTATCATTGAGCGCAAGCGACTACGTATTACCTACTGCCGGAAAAGCGGACACCTCTGCATTTGCCAAGAAACATGACAGTGAGGGACACACCGGTGTAGCTGGAGAACCACGTTTGCGCGGCAAGGCAGTTGGATTGGCAAGAGTTGTAATCAACAGTATCCGCGGTTACATCGCAATGTGTTTGAACATATTTGGTTTTAAAACGGAAACCAACCACCATAGACTAGCAGTATAAGCAAGGAACCATCGACGTTGCTTTCGGCACACGACCTAGCGGCAAGATACGTATATACATACACGCACATATACATTTACATAGTGATGAGAATTGTATAGAACCATCATAGATCAAAACCAGATATATAACCGTACCTAGATATTTTCTTTGAATCGTCATAGTGTTGAGATGTCGAGTATGTCTGAAGCGCCATTGTAAATGGCACAATCGAACTCCCTTATTATTAATATATACCACCGATCCTAGAAAGAGATTGCAACTTCGTGACAGTCCCTCTCGTAGTGACCGGGACTATGACGGCCACAAGTATAGTACCTTTTGCCTTCTTTTTCGAATTGCAACACAATTATTACCCGGCTGGCATTATTCGAGAAACGTCCGAGAAGCAGCTCGGCGCGAGAACTATCAACATCGGACCAGCGCCATAACAGAGCGGTGTTTCACAGCAGAGCATTACAACAGCAATATGAAATAGTGAGGCGTAATTTGCGGTAGCATATTACGGTTGCGAGACATTTACTGGGAGGCTCACAGAACGATACATGTGCATGAATTGGAAGGAAAAGTACAGCTGCAGAGGTTACATACAAGCCGACGGACCCAATCCAACCTAAGCCAGCTCGGTCCAGCCCAAATCCAAACTTACCGCAGGCGGGAGTGCCGTCAAAAAACCCATCTTTCGTTTACCCCCCACCCATTACCTTCTTCCATCAGATAGCGCACCCACCGCCGCTTGCCGCTTGGGAAACATGGACTTGACGACCTTCTCTCGTTTCTCGAAGCTTCCTATACCGTTCTCACATTTCTTCTTCCGACATATGTCCGCACACACAAAAGACACCACACAACACAAAGGCCGCCGGACAATGCCGTGCACCAACACACTCACAAATTTCTGTTTTCGCTCGCCGAGGGCGCGCCGCCGAGAGCACGCACACGCCCTTTATTTTTCATGGCCCTCCCACCACCGCATGGCAAAGGACATTACACGAGATGGGCGTCTAGCTGGTAGCTGATTCGGCCCATGCGCACCAAGAGTGTTGCGTGCCCATGTTCCAATTGCAGCTCAGGCGAGGTCCGGGTTCGCGTTCGGTTTTATAAATTGATTATTGTCAATTCGTTACGGCACAGCATGTGTGTGGCCGGCGGGCCCTTAAAACTGGTTTTGCTTGCTCCGACGTGTGTTTTCACAGGACAGGGGCGGGACGATATGTGGTCTGTCTAGTTAGAGAGACCAACTACTAAGGCGGTTTTTTTAGTTGTGTTTTGAATATCTCAACAACCAGAGCTCTATCACCGTTGTATGTTGGTATACCTCGGCTGCTTAGGAGTACGTTACAAGGCTCCAGTTATAACGGTACTGAATTGCTGATGTATACGTCGTTTTGATGTATGTATGTCTCTTTGTGTGATATATTCCCCTTATTTCCAAGATTCCTTTGCAAACGCAAGAGCTTGGTAGACGTTCTTTCCAATCCCATCAAACAACAGCAACAACACCACGGTTGAATAAACTGGTAGTTTATTCAACCGTGGTGTTGTTGCTGCGTCAAGGGGGACGACCAGCTACTGGACTCTCTTTGTTCAGTTTCATGCGTTTTAAATTTCTGAAAAATAATTCACTCTTTTTCATTCTAGCTACATCTAATACTCTGTGCGTCAAGTAACTATATTGAATTAATTAATAGACAATATACTCATGGTTTTCGAAATCAATTAAATTATACTAACTTTGCTTTTAGGTATCGATGCTTTGTTTTAGTACCATTTTGTCCAATCTCTCTCTCTCTTTTTTCAATTTGCTTTTTTCCCAATTGCCATAAAAATCGTATATATAAGAGTATCTTATTCATCAATTTCCTACGTTTCCTTATTCTCAATTACTTCTCATCTCCTTGTATCTCTCTCCCTTCAAGTTTTCTCATATGTCAAGAAAACCAGTAGCAAAGGAAACGTACGTAATTCATATTAGAAATAATTGATTATCTATATTTTCTTTAATAAAATTACTTCTCAAAAGATAATAAATTCCACACACACAACATGTCCTCTGATTTCGGTTTAATTGGTTTAGCCGTTATGGGTCAAAATTTGATCTTAAACGTCGCCGACCACGGTTACACTGTTTCCTGTTTCAACAGAACCACCTCCAAGGTCGACCATTTCTTAGCTAACGAAGCTAAGGGCAAGTCCATTGTCGGTTGTCACTCCATTCAAGAATTCGTTGCTTCCATCAAGAGACCAAGAAAGATCATGATGTTAGTCAAGGCCGGTTCCCCAGTTGACGCTTTGATTGCCGAATTACTACCATTCTTAGAAAAGGGTGATATCATCATCGATGGTGGTAACTCTCATTTCCCAGACACTGACAGACGTTACGCAGAATTGACCGGTAAGGGTATCCTATACGTTGGTTCCGGTGTCTCCGGTGGTGAAGAAGGTGCTAGATACGGTCCTTCTTTGATGCCAGGTGGTTCCAAGGAAGCTTGGCCAGAAATCAAGGAAATCTTCCAAGCTATCTCCGCCAAGGCTGATGGTGAGCCATGTTGTGATTGGGTTGGCCCAGCTGGTGCAGGTCACTACGTCAAGATGGTCCACAACGGTATCGAATACGGTGACATGCAATTGATTTGTGAAGCTTACGACTTAATGAAGAGAGTCGCTGGTATGACCCCTAAGGAAATTTCTGATGTCTTAGCCGACTGGAACAACGGTGTTTTGGACTCTTTCTTAATTGAAATTACCAGAGATATCTTAAAGTACGACGACGTTGACGGTAAGCCATTAGTCGAAAAGATCTTGGATAGTGCTGGTCAAAAGGGTACTGGTAAGTGGACTGCCATGAACGCTTTAGACTTAGGTATGCCAGTTACTTTAATTGGTGAAGCCGTCTTCTCCAGATGTTTATCTGCCATCAAGAGCGAAAGAACTAGAGCTTCCAAGATCTTAAGCGGTCCAGCTGTTTCTACTATCCCAGCTTCTGAAAGAGCTGCTTTCGTTGAAGACTTAAAGCAAGCTTTATACGCTTCCAAGATTATCTCTTACGCTCAAGGTTTCATGTTAATCAGAAACGCTGGTAAGGAATACGGTTGGGAATTTAACATGCCATCCATTGCTTTAATGTGGAGAGGTGGTTGTATCATTAGATCTGTCTTCTTAGGTGAAATCACTAAGGCTTACAGAAAAACTCCAGACTTAGAAAACTTGTTATTCGACAAGTTCTTCTTAGACGCTGTCACCACCGCTCAAAGTGGTTGGAGAAAGACCGTTGCTTTAGCTACCTTAAACGGTATCCCAACCCCAGCTTTCTCTACTGCTTTATCCTTCTACGATGGTTACAGATCTGCTAGATTACCAGCTAACTTGTTACAAGCTCAAAGAGATTACTTCGGTGCTCACACTTTCAGAGTCTTGCCAGAATTTGCTTCCGCTAACTTACCAGAAGGTAAAGATATTCACATCAACTGGACCGGTACTGGTGGTAACATCTCCGCTTCCACTTACAACGCTTAAGTAACTCCACTAATGAAATTCTATAGTATAATATTATAATATCTTTTACATAGTTAATAAATGAAAAACATAAAAATCTACTTTGTGTATTATGATATATATATATATTATATGTGCAATTTTATAAATCTTAAAGATTAAAGATATAGTCGTCATTTTCAGTTCATACAAATATGTACATGAATAATTTTATAGTGCGATGATTTGTCATTGAGTCCGTAGCTAAATTTAATGTAAGAAGTATCTTTTCGAAAATTCATAAGTAGATATCATTATTGCACAACTTGGCGCAATCTTAGCAACTCTTGGAATTAGGCCAGCAAATAAAGTCTTGAAACCTTCAACTTTACGGATGTTGTTCAGATACACAAACATACTCCGAGAAAGTTCCTTCTTGTCATTACTGTTTTTTAAAGAGATTTGTAACCGTGTTTTACCTACATCGAATGGGTGGGTGCACAATGCTGCAATGAAACCACTTATTGATCCGTGAATGAAACTATTGAGGAAGTGAGAGGCTCCATTTGAAATAAAGCTGTTTTCTTTGTGAAACAGAGTGAGATTTTTTTTGCAGTATTCATATGACCCCCAATAAATCGCACTGAATGGAACATCTCTCCATAATGTGATTTGAAGACCCTTAAAAATTGCTTTCAATCCTTCAGACTGGATTTCTATCCTAGATTCTCTTATTACATCTCTGAGTAGTTTTGTATTTCCCATGCTATTAGAGGTTGGAATACTTTGTAATCTTGTCTTAATCAATTCTAAGGGTGCAATTGTTGTTGCTGCAATGATTCTAGCAAATGCTCCACAAAATATTGGATTTGCTGAAGGAAGAGTTTGGCTCAATGGAGATAAATCTCTCATGTACTCGTAACCAGTAAAATAAATGATATTAGACGGTATGGCCATAAACAGTGTTATTGACAATCCCCTCCATAGAGTTGATATTCCTTCTAGTTGCGCTATCTTTTTTAATGCTTCTATTGTACCAGAATAACGGATTACACTATTTTTACAGTTCATATCTTTGAAGCATGATGTTTGCCAAAATAGGATATTACCCCCTGGTGTAGTGGTTAATGGATGTGGTGAAAATTGCTTTAAACCTGATGACTTGATGCTATTTTTTGTTATGCTATTTGAGTTTGTGTTAGCGAAATCGCATGAACAGTCTGGGAGTAGTTCCTGTTGTTGTAACCGTACCCTGACTACATCCATTGGTGTTAGAATCATAGAAGTAATCAGCGAGCCTGTCATGGCACTTGTCATTCTTTCAGTCAACGTCAGTGATTCTGTCATGATTATATTGCAAATGCACCCAGTTCTTAGACTTATAGCAAATGATAGAATTTGATCAGGATGGTATGGGATAATGTGTCTTGCTTATCAGTCCATCTAATTGGGAGGAATATGAACTTAAATTGTGCTAATATAGTATCTTCTGATCTCAGATAGAGTTGAAAGGATTCACTAGCTCTTATCATTACTCTAACTGATTTGAAATTAAATGCGATGAGTAAACTGAAATAAATAGGAATTTCAATGTAAACCCTAACATACCCTAACCGCTCAACATCGGGTTTAGGTTTTAGGGTGCGACAGAGTCAAGTGACAGAGTTGCCGAAAAAGGGAAGAGGCATTTGGGTTTAAAAAAAAGTGAAGTGTCAGTAAAATAACGCATTGGTATATACACACATATACATATTGTTTAAAATATTTAGCTAGTAGTATCTTTAAAGTCATAGTCCAGATACTGTGCTTATGAATGAAAAGGGTTGTTGATAAATGGTTAGGAAGTTGAAATGTTAGTGCACAATGCGACTGAGTTATTTATGCAATCTTTGCTGTTTTCTGTTATGTTTTCAAAATTGCTTTCTTTTTCCCTATGGTAATTTTTTCTTATCAACGTATCTATTTTCTTAGCTTGGTATAATATCAAGTCTTCATTTGTCATTAAATTCAAGCTTTTGTAATCTTTTTCAAAAATCTCTTCTTCCCAATTTAAACTATACAGCCCGACGTTATTATACATGCCACTGTACTTGTTAAAATAATAAAAATCCGTTTTATTTAGATTGGCACAAGGAATATTATCTAGCCATTCATTTACTTTCTCTCTGTGTGACATATTGCTTGCCATTCGCGGATTGAAGAAAGATGGCAACCCACTCCCACTATTTGAAAATTGGTTTGACTCATCCATTAGTATATTTAAATGTGTATCGCCAATTAAATTATACCTTGTTGCATTTGGATCTGGGACTGTCTGATATTTCACTTTCACGTTTTCCCCATTGTTCATAGCTCGAGTTTTTTTAATTGTTAAAAGATTTAGCATATTATGAAATAGCTGATGCCCGTCATAATGCCCATCATGATTCTCGTCTGACTGTTCATGTGCACCTAAATCCTCTTCAATTTCACGTATTGGCGAAGAGTTAAAATTAACTCTTTTAAACTGGAAATTTTTCTCGTGAAAACCTAAATCCCATTTGTTTTCCAATCCTGTTGAAAAATCCTTCCTGTTGTCGAAGTCATGTGGCAAGGGATCACTCACGTTTCCTCGTCTACCTCTCATGTCTGCTAATTAAATTATGTTGACACCCACTAATATAGTCGAAACCGTTCTTGCCCCACTCTCAGCTTAAAACAGACACACATAAATATAGACCAATCAAAGTAGTATTTTTTTATCAAGATAGCATCCATAAATAAGTGGAACTTCAACTTAGAACCAAAAAAAGTTTGCATAGAAAAAAGCACCACAAAAGACTAATTAACTATACACAGCTTCTGCGAAAACGTACCGCAATGGCATTTAGACACAGCACTTACCGATTCTCCAAGACGTTTGAAACACTGCAACAACCTCCCATTACACAGCTCCCAAAGACACAACTATCCACTTCTTTACAGACAGACACTGATGCAGTTCTGATGCAGTTCTGGTGGTATTTGTGATAAAGTCACAAATACATCAACAGAGAGATGCATTTTAGTCTGGTGGTGTTAGTGTGCCCGTGCTTACTCATTTGCAACGACAAAAACAGCACGCCCAGTGTTTTGTCGGCGTCCCAAAAAGGGTGCGCGCTGAGAAAGCGTCTTACAACGAGAGATCTAGACGTCGGAAACCCTCTCTGTCACAGGATGCATTTTCGTAAAAGCAAGGTTAAAGAAGGTTTAATTATGGATGGATGAGTCGTGGACAGTCGGGATGGCCAGGGCAAGAAGAAGTTGTTTAGCAGCATCTCGACAGGTAGCTGCAGTGTCTATGGAATGACATCACTTCGATGCCAGACGTATAAGCTTAAAAAACACATAACACATTAAATAGAAAATGCAAAAAATAACCGAGTATCTTAGTAAGTAATAAGTAGATTAATTTGTCATCCCAGTGTTGACCTCCAGTGAAATAGTCTTTCCTGTATAGGTATATTAGCTTGGCAGTTCGAGCTTTGTCGTTTAATTCTGGCAGACACCTCTGTCTCTGCGTGTGAACGCAAGCGTGATCTTCTAGCATGATGTTGCGGTGCTGTCGCCGTGCTGGGCTCTTGCGATGTTGTTGCAATAGTCTAATGTGACCGTGTATAACGTGGCTCATACTTGATAAATTACTCGAAGCTCACCAATGAAGCTCACCAGACAATGAGAGGGTTTGCGTTATAATTAACGCAGTGACGGGGATATCCTGGTCATTTGTAAAAGTGGATTTTATTGGGAAGCGCTCGGAGAAAAGATGTTCAGTGTCTGAAATTCTGAAATTTCTCTGAAATCGAAAAAAAGCAATTAGCATTCTGAAAGTATTACTTATATAAAAGAAGTAAGATTTAATTTAATTATATCAACAATGTCTTTATTATTTTAATTCTGTCATCTTATATTCTTTCTTATAACTTAGAATTGCAATTAGTAGAACAGTGTGACTCAGCAAGTCTCTTTTTAATAGGATAGTTTTAAAAAACATGTCTATTCGTTCAAATACGAACAACGGTGACAATTTATTCCTGGATGGTGACGACCATCTAAAGCACAGATCGAACGGCGGTCGTGATGAGGATGGGAAACATATTGGTAGTCCTATTCAATTCATGATCTCTAATGATGATGACGACGACGACGACCGTTTTTTATCTTCTTCTGGCTCTAACGTTGAGAAAAAAAATATGATGGAAATGCAGTCACAAAGGAACAGGAAATTATGGCTACTACAACAGATGATGATTTTTTACCTTCTTTAACACACCCCATGGAGAAAAGAATATTAAAGAAAATGGATTGTTTTATTATACCTCTGATGGGGTTGCTATATTTTTTATCAAATTTAGACAAATCCAACATCGGTAATGCAGAGGTTGCAGGTTTGTCAACATCTTTAAATTTAAAAGGTACCGAATATAATACATGTGTTACCGTATTTTATGGTTCGTACATTTTATTTGATCCATTAGGCACCAACTTGTTAAAAATATTAGGTCCGAAAGTTATGTTATCATCATGTTTGGCAGCATTTGGTGCGATATCATTAGCAACTGCTTGGTGTAAAAATTATCCTCAATTAATTGTTATAAGATTACTATTAGGTGCTTTTGAAGGTTTAATTTATCCAGCAATTAACATGTACCTATCGATTTGTTATAGAAGAGAACAATATGCAAAAAGGTTTGCATATGTATTTAGTGCTGCTTGTTTGTCGTCATCATTCGGTGGTTTAATCGCTTATGGTTGTTCACAAATTAATAGCTCTTTAACATCATGGCAATATATCTTCATAATTGAAGGTGCTATTTCACTTGGATTTGTACCAGTATATTATTTTGGGTTAGGTAAAAATTTGGAAGACTCATGGTTTTTCAACGATGAGGAAAAAGAATACATTATTGAAAGATATAAGACTATGAACACATTTAACCCAGATGAAAAATTCGATTGGTTCCAAGTCAAATTGGCTATGAAAGATATTAAAACTTGGGTAAGTGCCATTGCGTTATTCGGTATCGATTTAACTACATTTGGGCTAACTGTGTTCTTACCAATCATTATTACTTCCTTAGGATTCACAAATGTTAGAGCACAATTAATGACTGTTCCAGTTTACTTCCTTACCGCTATTGTATTTTTTATTTGTGCAAATTTGTCCGATAGATATAAATTAAGAAGCCCTTTCATCATAGGTGCTTGTATAACAACCAGTATTGGTTTAATAATAGTTCTAGCTTCAACTAACAATGCAGTACGATATTTCGGTGTTTACATTTTATGCATGGGCATTTACGTGAATGCTGCTACAAATTGTCTATGGCTAAGTGGTAATAACGGTAATTATTACAAAAGAGCAACTGCATTAGGATTCAACTTATTTTTGGGATCTGGATCTGGTTTAGTATCGGGTCAAATTTTTGTTGCTAAAGATAAACCAAGATACATAAAAGGTCTTTCAATTTGCTTAGCATTCCAAATTCTTTCGATTCTAATGACATTTATCCAATTTTTATTATATAGGAAAGAAAATCAAAAGAAATTAGCCATTATAGAAGAATGCCATAGAGAAAACAAACCAATACCATATAACGACAAATTAAGTGACATGAATCCAGAATTTAGATACATGTACTAAACAGAATACCTCAAAATAACGTCATTACTAATAATATTAATCGGATAAATGTCTGATAACTTATATATATATATATGTATATGGGGTACTTATACGCAAACGTATTGCTCAGTTACGTAACTTAGTAATACAAATTAATGTGCCTTGCAATTAGTATCATTTAATACATTCATACTTATGCCCTGTATTCTCAAAAAGAATAACAGATAATTTGATTTACTAAATTTTTATTTATTATATATGTACAATTATATATATTTATAACTTACATTATGCATTTTTATTTGTACCAAATCTTGACAATAATCTTTCTTTTAATTTCTTTAATTTATATTTTGGACCTGAGACAGCTCTTATTCTCTCAGCGTCTTCTAACGTCAATACTCTTTTCACTAATAAATTAAAAACAGTACCAAAAATTAGGCCCATAATAGTCGAAGTCAAGATAATAACATTGTATGGCATACTAAAATCAGGTGTAGGTAATACCAATAATAACGTTGAAGTCCGGGATTGATATTTAGTTGGCCCTTTTACTGTAACAACTGCTGATTCAATTTCAAAACCATGATTGGCATCTGGTGGATATTCAGAATACTTTAACAAATTCTTCTCAAATTGGTACGAGAGAATAATTGTACTATGTGGCGGAATCGTTATTTCATATTCAATTTGGTTTGGTCTTTTTCTGTCACTTGCAGCAGCGTACTTTAAAGTAGATAGCACATCCTTAATATCAAAATCAAACTTCATGCCAGTTGTAGTATCAATTGCTTGTTCAACAATCAAAGTTGACAGATAGATTTTCATAAACCATGGTAGAGATTCAAAATACAAAACTGATTTAGCACTGTTAGTTGGGTTTCTAAACACAGTTCTTAAACCATCACGGCCTATTGAATTACTCATAATTGACCTACTAACAAAAAGTGGTACATTATCCCTTCTTACTATACTTGAAGAATTCTTTGTTTCAAAATATATATCATTTTTATCGTTGTTAGTCAAATCAAAACAATTACTTTGAGTTCCAAAAAATTCGCCATTTGATTCGATCAATATTTTCCAATCCTTACTTGCCTCCACACACACACTGGATGGGTTATTAGAAATTAAGTTAGAACCTTGTAACTTTTTACCAAATAAATCTGACAATAAAAATATTGTTTCAAAATTATCTGGCAATGGGAAGCATTCATAAGCATCGTGATACTTTGAAGTATCACAACGCAATCCTTCACCAGTTACTGGCTTAGGAATAGGATTTCTATTTCTTTGTATAGTATTTGGCACATGCATTACTACACCCACATTTGCTTTCAAATTATCATAACAAACTAAAGATTCCTCTTCACAAATTGTTTTAACATCAATTGATAAACTATGCCAATATGAATCAAAAACTTTATGGCCATCAAGTAGTGTGGAAATACCAGATCTGCTTTTTGTTGGTAATAACTTTAGCAATGGTGTTAAATTTTCAGTGCACACGTTTTCATTGGCTAATGCTGCACGCATTACAAATAATTGATTTTTGCCATCAAATAAAGGTACATCGTAATCTGGAATAAATGATTTATATGGATATGTCGTTTTTGAAGCATCGACAAAATTCAATGATGTACAGAACATACCACTCAAGGTGTTTGCAACGTATTTCCACTTTTTATATGCCACTTTTTTAGAACTAGCTTCAATTACAGACCATAATTCAACACCCGATCCACCTGCTTTAAATCCATCATATGGAATACGGCCCCAAGAGTCTGCATCCCAAAAACCTCTAGTAAATCTAATATGTAATTCTCTTACTGAATTTTGGCGGATTATTCTGTTAATTGATTTCGGAAACACTGTATAATGACTATATTCATCGAACCCATTAGAAGATACACCTGGTTCATATTTAGTTGAGTTTATCTCAAAATTAAAAGAGCTTAGTAAAAAATTACTTTTTAATGGTGTTATCTTCAATGATTCATCAAATTCGTAATATAAGTTATCCTTTGTCTTGATATTTGTATCCCAAACCTGTTCAGTTGATTTAACACTTTCAATGTTATCTAAACTAGTAAGGATAGACGTGTCTGTGACGTCTATCTCACTACTAGGATCAAACGATGTTTTAGATTCGTATTTTACATCGTTATTCTTAACAACATCTTCCACTTCTTTATTCTGGATATGGGTTTCAACAAGCTCATCTGCATATGAAATTGGGACTAAAAAACCAAGTATGAATATAAAACAGAGCAGTATGACCTTTATACTGGAACTATGAGGAATGTTCGATATGATCACCATTTTTCTATCAGGAATGCGTGCTTCCTTAATATCTATTTTATTTTGTATGAATACTTCTTTTATAAGTGGTATCTTTGCACTCAGAACTAAGTATAAAATTTTGACCAAGTATACAAATTAACTAAACTAAACTCCACGTAGTCAATTGTGCCTAGTTGTTGCGTTTTTAAACGAAGTTAAAATATATCTGGAGTTTATTGTTGTTACTATAACTAAATTTACAGTTTTGATTACTGTATATTTTTATGCGCATTAAATATTCAAAAAGTTAACTAAAAAATATAAATATCCAACTTCCAAGAAAGCTTATAAATCAGTGAAATATAAATGATTTATTTTAAAATATGTATTTATAAAACAACTGGAACAGTACTGATCGAGAATCAGAATGTGTTTATCTATAAATTAATTTTTAGTAAGTTAGACTCGTGTTCGTAGAAATTTTACTAGGAAAGTTATTTATTAATAGCAGCAAACAGACATGGATCAATTTGGCCAGAGCAAGCATCAATTAGGTGCAGACTATTCTATCTCACAGAAAATAAAAGATGACTTTATTAATAATGAAGGCTCACCTAATGACAGTGAGGATATCTTAATGAAAAATCAGAAGGATAGATCTATATATGCAAAGGAAGATGGTTACCACAAGAAGAGACTAAATATCAGTGGAAATGATGATACAAAAAAAAATGAGGGAGAACAAGTTGGGGACAAAAGAAGATTAAGTGAGGACAGTACATCGATAGATAAATTTAAGTCAGCTGCAAATGAAAGAAAAAGAGGCCGTAAGGTTCACTCAAATGTACAAAGTTATGAAGTACCGAATGAGTCGCATCTGGTTCTACAAGAATATAAAGCCGACATCGAAATAGAAAGACCAGATTTGAGATTCCTGAAAGAATCAGATAAGGTACTCTTCAAAGATGTATTAACCACGGAAAACAAATTTAACGAAGAGGATAAGGATACAAAACTATCCACCGCTGAAATAAATGAAAGGAATCTTATTAATCTTCTTCTAAAAATTAAAAATGGTAATACATCTGTAAGAAAAGTGTCAATGAGAACATTATCCGATAAAGCTGTTGATTTTGGACCCAAGTTAATTTTTGACAAAATTTTACCAATCTTATTGGATAGATCCTTGGAAGACCAAGAAAGGAATTTAATGATAAAAGTTATTGATCGTGTCATGTATCAATTAGGAGACCAGATACGTCCATATGCAAAAAATATTTTAAAAGTAATCTCACCTCTATTAATTGATGAAGATAAAATTACAAGAGCAACAGGTACTGATATCATATCTAATTTAACTAATGCGGTTGGTTTTAATACAATGATTTTAACAATTAGACCAGATATAGAGAATGAGGATGAATATATCAGAAACATTTCATCAAGAGCACTGGCAATAGTTGGTAAGGCGGTAGGTGTTTCCCAGCTAATACCGTTTCTTCATGCTGTATGTCATTCTAAAAAGGCTTGGAGAGCTAGACACACAGGTTCAAGAGTTATCCAACACTTGTCGATATTAATGGGTATTGGTATTTTGCCTTATCTAAATGAGTTAATAAAGGCAATGGAAAATGGCTTAAAGGATGAACACATTAATATTAGAATGGCCACTGCCAATGCACTAACCTCCCTTGCACAACAATGTTATCCTTATGGTATAGATTCATTTAATATAGTTCTAGAACCATTATGGAAAGGTATACGATCGCACAAAGGAAAAATTTTAGCGTCATTTTTGAAGTGCTTGGCATCAATAATCCCGTTAATGGATTCTGACTATGCGTCTTATTACATGAGAGAAGTGATGAGAATTGTACAAAGAGAGTTCAGTTCACCCGATGAAGAGATGAAAAAGGCTGTATTATTAATATTACAAAAATGTTCCCAGATACCGAGTGTCACAACTGCATATTTAAAAGAAGAAATTGCTCCTAATTTTTTCAAACAATTCTGGACAAGAAGAACAGCTTTAGATAAGCAATTAAATAAGGCTGTTACTTTTACCACAGTAAAATTGTCCACAAAATTAGGTGGTGCATATACAATTGAACACTTACTAAAACCATTAAAAGATGAAGCAGAGCCTTTTAGACTAATGACAACACATGCGGTAGAAAGAGTAGTATCACAACTCGGTACCGATGATTTATCAGACAGTCAAGAGAATAGATTAATTGATTCATTGTTAATTGCTTTCCAAGAACAGTCAAATAATAATAAGATAGTTATTCAGTGTTTTGGAACTGTTGCTAATTCATTAAATACCAGAATGAAACCTTATCTGGCACCTATTGTCAGCGCATTTTTGAATAGCTTAAAAAATAGAACTCCTTTTGTTCGTGAGAATGCTGCTGAACTATGTAAGTCTTTTATTCCTGTTATAAAAAACTGCAATGAAGTCTCAATGTTAAATAAATTGAATGTCATTCTATTCGAATCATTAGGAGAAGTATACCCAGAAGTATTAGGTTCAATTATTGGTGCAATGCACCAAATATGTGCGAACGTTCCATTAGACATATTACAACCACCTATAGGCCAAATTCTACCAACGTTAACTCCAATTCTGAGAAACAACCATAAAAAAGTCCAAATAAATGCTATAAAGTTTGTGGGCATGGTAGCCGAAATGAGCCCAGAATCTGTTCCTCCAAAAGAATGGATGAGAATCTGTTTTATTTTGTTGGAAATCTTGAGGAGTCCAAACAAGGCCATTCGAAGATCTACTAATAACACATTTGGGTTGATTGCAAAAGCAATTGGCCCAACTGACATCCTAGCAACTCTTTTAGACAATTTAAAGGTACAAGAACGTCAACTTCGTGTTTGTACTGCTGTTGCCATTGGTATAATAGCTAAGGTATGTGGTCCGTATACCGTAATACCAGTATTAATGAATGAATATAAGACACCAGAAACAAATGTTCAAAATGGTATTCTAAAGGCGATGTCGTTTATGTTTGAGTATATAGGTAATGATGCACGTGATTATATATATTTGATGTTACCATTACTGGAAGATGCACTAACAGATAGAGATTTAGTACACCGACAGACAGCCTCTGAAGTCATAAGACATATGGCTTTAAATTGTGATGTTCATGGTTATGAGGATGCTTTTATTCATCTATTGAATTTGTTAATGCCAAATATATATGAAACTTCACCGCATGTTATAATTCGTATACTTGATGCTCTAGAATCATTAAATGTTGCATTGGGACCTGGTGTCTTCATGAATTATGTTTGGGCTGGTTTATTTCATCCTGCAAAGAAGGTAAGGAATGCTTTTTGGAAATTACATAACAAGTGTTATATTCAGAAAGCCGATTCATTAGTCCCTTATTACCCGAGAAAAACTTTGGATATAGAAGAGTTTGACATTGTCCTATAGTCTTATTATAAATGTTATAAATCAATTATATAATACCTATCTATAGTCAGGAAATGTTTTACATGCATACATAGCTGTCACTGTTATATAGAAGAAGATGAAGAAGACGAAGAAATATCATCTTCATTATTTGACTCATTCAGGGCTTCCTCATCGTTGGAATGTTCTTCATCTGACGAGGTAAGTTCTTCACTGCTCGAATCTTCTTGAATGATGACTCTTCTTCTAGGTTTATGTAGTTTATCTGGTATATCTGAAAAAATTCATCTAAACTTTGAAGATGGTATTTTTTACCTTGATTACTGATAAATTCTGTATTTGGACTTTTAGCAATATTTACATCTTTTGGTTCTTCATCTCCAAATAAAGCTGCCCTCTTCGACTTCATTGGATAATCTTCTGACGAAAAACTCTTTTGAAACTTAGCATATTCTTTTCTTGGACTTGAATTTCTCAATTCTGTCGTGTTTTCCACTCCACCAGTCCACCACTGTATATTATCCAATTCAAATAATTTAGAAAAAATATTTTGATTTTCAACATTGCTCGACCTGTCAAGTTCTTGTGAATCACCAAGATCCACCGATCTTGGTGCTTGAAATAGTAAACTTGCAATTTTATACTTTTTAGAATCAAAAATTGATGAAATAAATCTAGCTCTGTCTCTAATATCAACCGATTCATCGTATTTACTTAATGATATAACAACTTCATATAACTGATATATTTTTGAGTCAGCAAAATTATATTCCTCTACATCTGATTCACTTTCTGTTACAAACTTGTCAATATCATAAGATATTAGTTTGGCTGCAAATGATAATATTTGGCAACGAGTTTCAGGCCCTTCATTGGAAAAGCCAGGAATAAGTTTTCTTAGAATATCTAAGCAAATTCTTAATTCGATTCTGGCAACTTCCCCAAACAACCATATCATACCAGCTCTTGCATTATCGGCCAAATATTTTTGTGATTCAAGCATCTTTGATAATTTAATGACGGATCTCATATGTCTCTTTGGATTGTTCAAAATCAATCTACAGAGTATGGTAATAAAAGAATCCAAAACAGAGATAGGAATGAGATTATCTTGCAAATATTCAATAAACCATCGCATAATTTTTACTTCCCATTCTTGCGAGTGATTTCCTGCTATAAGCAGTAGATGTGCTGCAGCTGTAATAACTTGTGTGTCTTCAGAAGTATAAATATAATATTTAGCTTCTTTAACAATATTATTAATGTTATTATCGGTGACCAACGAGGCCAGTATCTTAAGCTTAACAGTTGCAATGTCACAAGAATCTGATGGTAGAAGATAGAAATTCTTAATGAACCTCTGAAATAATGAACTATCCTTTCTAACCAGGGTTAATATAACTTCTAAGATATACAGCTTAACGGCTTTATTATCTGTAATAATAAATGTATTAACCAATGAGTTCAAATTACCTGATTTTTCTAGCCTTTTGGGTGTCGACAAATTTACAAAAGCATTAGTTACCGCTAGGATGACACTTGGGTTGTTATTATATTTTAAACTAACGATGGTTTCTAGGAAAGCATTTAAATCTTTGTCATATGTAGCTTTATAGTATTGAAATTCAATTAAACCAAATTCATTTGGTAATTCAATTTTTTTGCTCTCACCAAAAAAATCACCATCAGAATTAGTCTCTATGATCATTGGTTTTGGAAAATATCTCTTACTGTATTTAATCAAAACTTCTATTAGGTAAACTTGAGACCACGAGTCCAATTCTGTCATAATCTCTAACAGGTAACGAAAATGCCCATGTAATATATCTAGTCTACTTGGAAAGCATTCTTTAAACAATAATATTGATGATGCTAATACCTGAGGATCCGAATCTGTAAGTAAATTTTCAGTCAAAAGAGTCAACACATCTTGCTCAACTTCTTCTTGTTTCGCTCTATAGAGTTTTAATAATGCAAAGCAAACTTCGTTCCTAACAATTGGTGATATATCTGAGACTGATTTGTTTAATGTATGAAGCACCATTGGATATATGGTAGGTATTTTAATATCTGATAAAGTCTTAATGGCCAGTGCTCTGACTTGTGGATTAGTATCGTTCAATGTTTTTTGAATGTAATTTATTGGCAAAAGAGCTAAAGTTGGCTCTAGCTCAGAATACCTCTGTAAATATAGTGCTACCATTGTTTTCACTTTAAAATCTTCATTTACAATGTTATTAACCACGTCTGCAAAGTACAGTAACGGATCAATTGTCTCATCATGAGAGGCCATAATACTTAGAACTCTCTTTAGACCATCTTTCACCTCACTTGTATATTTCGAAGTTAATAATGTTTTCAATTGAGATGGAGTTATATTCTTGGAATATTGTCTGTAAGATGATTCCCCTAGTTTGGATGCGGCAACGTTAGCAGCATCTAGTGTGATTTCTCTAGCAGACTGTAGTGCTGATGTGACACGATTGATTGAATCAACCATTGAATACTAAACTTATAGATTATAATTGTTATACGCAATTGTATTTGATAAGTTTCACACTAATATTACAATTTTGAGATAATTATTGCTTATCACAAATAAACTGATGACAAATACCCAAATATAACTATCAATGATTCCACTTCTAAAATATTGTATATAGGCAAACTGAAATGAACAGAATAATATGTCTTCTATCTTCAAGATATATTAAACTAATAGACCTTTATAATTGCAATGTAGCTTTAAACATTTTCAATTTTTAATTGAAAAGCTTTGTTGAAAAATGGCCTTCCACTTTAAAGGGACAAATAAATATTTAAGAAGATGGATCATATATAGATAGATAACTATTAGGCCTTAAATATTTTAGTAGCTATAAGTTTAATAATAATTTTATACTTATCTAACTAACACATTTACACAACGAGAAGAATAGCGCTAATTTCATTAGCCAGGTTAAATATGAGTTCAAGTGAGTTTAGTCATGTGAAAGGTAGCTCTGATATAACAAATGATTTTAAAATTTTATCGACTATAAGATACGATCCCAATCTTTTCACTAGTGATAGCAACAGTTTTGATGGTATTGAGAGTTTATCTGATATAGAGAAGACTGGTCTCTATAAAAAGTTAAAATCTGCATATATTGAAGATTTTAACAAACAAAGAAAGGAATTTCATAAATCAATTGATAAAAAAGTATTGAACTGTGATAAAAAGTTGTTAAGTTTATTTTTTAATAGATATTTTCTGCTCCATGATCATTATGAAAGGATTAAGTTCTCGTGTAAATACTTTGAATGGAACTTCAACTACTCAGAACTTGAATTTTTAACATTGTTAATAAGAGCATTACCAAAAAATAATGACATTAAGAACTCAACAGTTGATGAGACCATGAGAGAGTTCTTAAACAAAAGAACTGTATATAAGGTGAGAGCACTTTTATCAGTTAACGGAGAGTTCGAAATAGAATATCATAAAATTTCAGATTTAGATGATGAAGAACAACCGAGCTTTGATTATGTTATTAAAAATATATTTTCCGGATTTATTCCAGAGCTAGAACCAACCTGGAATATCGTAATAGACCGCGTTCATTTACACTGTTCACCTTTCACATCATTTAAGACTACCATCAGGGAGCATTACTCTGAAGCTCGAGTCAGAATGCAAAAAGTCATAGAAAATTTGCATATGAACAATTCCAAGAATGAAATACTTTTATTAAATGCTAGTGGTAAGTTCGTAGAAGGTTCGATTACAAATCTCGTCATCAAATATAACTTTTCAGATGATAATACCTCTTATGCCACACCCCCGTTAGAATCTGGTTGTCTCTATGGCGTAATGCGTAATTATCTGTTACGATTAGGAATTATTAGGGAGAGAGTAATAGAATCTAGTGAAATTAATATCAACGATAATATTATTATTTGTAATGCTATTATGGGCTGTGTTAAAGGAAAAATTATCCATTAGACGCATCTATTATTTAAATATAAAATTTAATTTTATTGCATTATAAATATATAATGTCGATTGTTAATTAACCAATCATGCTTCTTTTCCTCCCACGTAATCTGACTTCTTCAAATCTATTCAATAATTCATTCAATTTCTTTAAACCAGCTTCGCCTTCGTTTTTATAAACTGATGAAAAACCTTCAATTATTGCTTTATTGTACCTCTCTGCGTATGCTGAATGTGTGCTGAGGATAGCTCTTTCCAACACATATAAGTCGACACCTTTATCCTCAACCATGGAAGAAATTGATCCTAATCCAAAATCTATCAAATGTGGCTGCCAGCTATTCTCATTATGGATATCTCTAACCAAAACAATATTAGAAGTAGTTAGATCGCCATGACAGTAATCATTCCAATGAAGTAAGCCTACTTGTCGACCAACCTCATATAATGTACGTAAAACTATTGGATCATATGCATTGGCACCGTCTTTGTTGTACATCCAAAGAAAATGTTTTAAATTACTGAAACCTGCGTTATTTGGTAGTTCTTCACCCAAAAATTCCAACCAAATGCAACCATTAAACACATCACTAGCAATAATCTTTGGAACATGTATATCTTTGATCTGATATAGTTTTGCTAATATTCTTGTCTCACTTAAAGTACGATGTTTGGTCAAAGATTTATCAATATCTGGATGTCTATATTCCTTTGGAGGTCTATACTTGATAATATATTGTACATCAGAATCATCTCCTATTTGATCTTTTGGTAAATAAGGATGTACATTTGTGGTGAAAACAACCGCTTCTGCACCTTGTGAAATTAACTTAATAGGTATGTTTGATGTTAGGTATTCCGATACCTTATCTACAATTTTCTGCGACATAACTATCAATAATGCTGCGAGAACTTGCGACCTTACAATTGTAATGGAGCAATAACAGTATAACAGTGACAATTTAAATACAATTAGATAGCACCTGGATTCAACTTAATTGTATCATACATTTTTCTTTGCCTTTATAAAACGATATACATTGTACCATTTGAGCTTTATAAAATTTTGAATTATGTTTATTTGAAATTTCAAGCGTCAAAATAATATGCGATGACATTGAGCAGTCAACTCATTTAGTCATTGAACGTTTATAATTAAATAATTTGTTATCAACCAACTCTATTAGGATAAGTATTTCCAAAACTGTACTCTAGTTGACTTTTATCAAAATGCAGCTATTATTACATATTATTATTAATTATAATATATAACCTATATATCTATTAATCATCAAACCCCCAATGCATTCACAAGTTTTTGAACCAATTCAGATCTTAACCATTTGTTATAATCTTTATGAAGGTTCATGATTGGTCTAATGTGTCCTCCATTATGATCAATTAATACATTATTCTCCATTATAAAATTTGGACATGTTTTATCCAATTTCTTAATGAATCTATCAATTTGTAATCGTAAAATTTCATCACTTCCGTATGTGATATAAAGTTTACAGTTTTGCGTTATCTGTTCCCATGCAATTGAGTCAAAATTGGTCTCAATATTTAGTAATGGATCCGAGTTATATGTAGATCTCAGATTTTTATTTGGTATATATTGTTTTTGAAAAAGATCGAGTCCTTCATATGACAAACTATCCAGTTTACAATTATTTCTCATGAATTGACGTTCATCATCATCTACAACTCCAGGGTTCAACCATGGACTTACTGCAACGGCATGCTTTGGAAGTTGTAGTTTATAAAACTGAAGATATTGGATTAAAGATAAAATAATATGACCACCAGCTGATTCACCCATCAACGAAATATTTTTACAACCAAGCGCATCACTAAAATGTTTATATAGAACGATGGATTCTAACGTCGGTATTGGATAAACTTCATCGCACACATTTGAGGTTGTTACAGTGTAATGTGATATGGCAATGGCAGTTTTTTCATTATGCCTCGCAATGTTCCTCAAGAAACTATGGAAAAATGGTAACATTTCGATTGCAAATCCACCACCATGGAAATATAGAATGACTGGATCTTCTTTCGGATTGAAAAATTCAGGCTTAGATAACCATTCAAATCTGCTTTTAATATCACTACGGTTAATGATAGATTCATTAAATATGTCAGTCTTTATATTAATTATATTGCATTGTAGTATTTCACTAGGATATTTTGATGAGTTTAAAAGATATTTCATTATATTTTGCAAACCAACAAACAATGGATTCAGCACTTGTTCACCACTATATTTATCTGCTAATAAAAATGCTTCTCTCATAAATATTCTCGAGAAGACATCCAGATCTATCGTTTTAGGTTTTTCATTATTTGATCTCTTTAATTTATAACTTTCAATAGCCAATTTAAAGGGTAGAATGAAGATAATTTTCAGTAAAAAAATAATACCATGGTGATTCATAATAGCAATGCTTTCCTTAAAAAACACCCTTGGTCTTCTAAACATAATACTATTAATTATTTTAAACTTTTGTTACAAAAGAAAATCTATTATTTAATACCTTATAAGAAATCTTTATTCTTTAAAACATGCGTCCAATATTTTCGGTGATTTATCGCACCAGCATTCAAACCTTTAAAGCTGATGCAATATCATTAAAAGTGATAATATGTAATTTTAACTAATGATTAAAAGATTAATTGGAACAATAATGTATTCTTAATTACTTTATAGTTCAAGTTATTTAGCATTATATAAAATTTGGTGAAACAGTTAGTAGTTACGGTGGAAAAAATATTTTTATCATGCAGTAAAATATTAAAGGTATTATTTCTGACCACCATATTTCTCTCTCCAAGTTTCAATACTTTTCTCATCAATACGTTTAAATAAGTATTCGGCTTGGTTGATATGATGACCACCTAAGACAGCAATGTTGAAACTGTCACAAATTTTTAATGCTGGAGCATTTAATATTCTATATATGGTTTCTGCAGTTTCTGGCATAAATGGATAGATCAAAGAAGCAACTGCGTAAACTATATTCAAACCGACACCAATAACAGCATCCGACTTATTTGGATGTTGTGAGAATAGTGCATTATCTAATTTATTGTCCTGTAAGAATTGATTACCACGAGCACTTAAAGCCATGGCGATTTCTAAACCACGTCTTTCATGAGCGTCTTCCATTTCAGTGACATAACTTGACATCAATTTATTGATGTCATCGTTTAAGTTATCATAGCCAGGTAGATTCTTAACTTCAAATTCTGGGACAACACCATTGTATTTAGTGTTCACGAATTTGATCAATCTGTTAACAAAGTTACCTAAATTTGCTAACAACTCACTATTATTTTTAGTGACAAAATCATCCCAAGAAAAGTGCGAATCACTCGTTTCTGGTCTGATAGAAGCCAAATAGTATCTCCAAACACTTGGTGGAATACCAGAATCTTCTGCATTGTTACCAAATACACCGACGCCTCTACTCTTAGAGAACTTACCGCCTTCATATTGTAAATATTCAGTCGTGTTTAAATGATGTAACATAGTCCATGGTTCGTTAGTACCTAATTCAGAACCTGGGAAAATAACAGTATGGAAAGGAACATTATCCTTACCCATGAATTGATATAAATCGACATTTTCTGGATTCTTCCACCATTTTTCCCAATCATCAGTGTAATTGGCTGTGATGGAAACGTAACCAATAGTGGCATCGAACCAAACATATAGAACTTTCTCTTTGTATTTTTCAAGAGGAACTGGAGTACCCCATACCAAGTCTCTTGTAATACAACGAGGGTGTAAACCATCTTTTAACCAAGAGTGTGTGATGGTCTTCGAATTCTTAGACCACTTACCTTCAGTGGATGCCTTTTCGACCCATTTACTAATATCACCTTCTAACTTATCCAGTGACAAGAAAATATGATCAGAGAACTTTGGAATTGGAGAAGCGTTATCCAATTTACAACGTGGGTTGATTAATTCGAAAGGATCTAGTAAAGAGCCACATTTATCACACTGATCACCACGAGCATCATTGTAGTGACATTTTGGACATTCACCTTCTACGTATCTATCAGCTAAGTAGGAGTTATGTTCAGGACAGTATAACTGTTTCATAGATTGTTCTTCTAAGAAACCATTTTCGTTTAACTTCATGAAAATGTCTTGAGCAATTTTAGTTTGTTTGTCGGTGGTGGTTCTTCCAAAATAATCGAATCCAATTTGAAACCATTTGTAAACGTCGCTGTGGATCTTATGGTATTTGTCACATAGCTCTCTTGGGCTAACACCTTCTTCCAAGGCTTTAGTTTCAGTAGCGGTACCGTACTCATCGGTACCACAAATAAATAAAGTATTATAGTTTCTTGATTTACAGTAACGAGCATAAATATCGGCTGATAGAACACTACCAACAATATTACCTAAATGTGGAACGTTGTTAACGTATGGCAACGCAGAAGTAATTAAAATATTTCTCTCACCATCGGTTGGTAAGATTTTTTTGTCTGTTGGAACTTTTTTAACCTCAACACCAGCCAATATATTTTGATTACCAGTATTTTTCAAATGAGATAAATCTCTTGGAACTAAAGATGAGGCCTTAGATATAGCGCTTTGGATTTTAGTTTTAACATCCGCGTTAGCGATAGAATCAACCAATTTAGTAGTTTTTCTGTAGTTCTTTGCATACTGATTGGCAAAACTGATCAACTTGGAAGCAGTGACTGACGCATTAAAGTCAATTGAAGAGACCTCAACATTCAAGCCCTCGAAGTCGTTCAAAGCATATCTTAAAATAGCGTCTGTGTTAAATAATCTGAATTGATCGTTGATCGACAAAGAGGGAGTCTTTAAATCTTCATTAACACTTAACTTCAAATCCTTTGTTTTGAATTCTAAAGCAATAGTCAATTTCAAGTTGTTGGCGATTAATAATTCTTGGGGATGCTCCTTTGAAAAATCAAAAGATAATTGGGCAGACATATTTGTCAATGTTTCCGTTGCTGTAGTGCAATATGAAATGATAGGACAAAGACCAGTTAACGCAAACCAAGAATAGTAGTAATAACCTTAATAAGTGGCATTATTAGAAAGTACACATATGCATATATATAAGACTTAATTGTATGACCCTCTCCCTCTCTACTAAGAATTGGAATCAACAACTGTGAGTAATGTATTTGATGCAATAATAATTTAGTTGATTATGGTATGTAATTTTTCAAAATAAATTTTTTGAATTGGCCTCGAGATTTCGGAACAACATTACTGAGAAAGGTCCGCACACAGTCGAAACAAATGCGAAAAAGTAACGATAGTCAGAGATTAGGATCTTGTTTCTCGAGACAGTTGCTTCACTTCTCGAGAAGTGAAGCAACTGTCACTCCAGAAAGGGTCACAGCGGATGTCACTGATGTAGATAGATCTGTTGGCCTATATATAACATTAGATAACACACCTCCACGCTCGCGGTACGAAACTGTCGATTCAGATCATATATGCGAAGCGTCAAGCCCAATCTTACCGTATTAAAATGCAAACTTAAAGAGGCTCAAGACACTCTCGCTGTCACCTTGGCTTGAAAGTAATAAACAAAGATGTCTCAAAACCTTCTAACGATGGAGACGCAGCAGTTTACAATGCAAACCTTGACTTGCTATCGCCTCCTTCTCACCTTCCTGCTCTGTGCCGCAACAATGGACATGCGTGCACACGCAATGGCAAAGTGGTTGTAAAGGGCTGCGAGTTTGCAAACTTGTGGGGAAGGGAGGGTTCGTGGAGATGTGCACTGGTTCGTGTGGAGACTCTTTCACCCACCTGGGGTGAACATCGGCGAATAGAAGAATGTTGACAAGATCTCCGCAGAATTGCAAGATTTCCCGTGTTGCTATGAATATTAAACGTTTCGAAATCGTTCAAAATATTCATATGATTTCGTATTTTCGTAATTTCGTATTTTCGTAATTGCTAGTTCGTTATTGTAACTTCAATACACTTTTATACTTTACTTTAAGTGTTTATTGCATGTAATCCCCGCAATCTGAGTGAGGTAAACGTATCTTGTCTGTGTGAATGTGTGTTGTAGTATATCGTTTTATGTCAATTAAATTTGAGTTCATGTTATTTGCAACATCAATTTTATTGACATGCACACACAACATATACATATATAAGCTTACACACATGTATACATCTTTTTTTTGACATATCCTGTTTTCTGTCTTGAGAATTGCTCAATATGTGGGAGAGTATAAGCATTTAAAAATGACACAACAAATGCCAGATATTGATGGCAGATTAAATAATGAAACTATAGAGTGTAAATATGTAATCGAAGTTGACTCAGCTAGTGAAGCGCTATCGTCGAATGAATTGTCTGCGGAACGTAAGAATGGTTTCTTAGGAGATGGATATTTTAGTATTGTTAAAGTCTGTAAAAATGTCTCCAATAACAGATTATATGCAATGAAGATAGTAAGTAAAGCTGCTGTCGGTAACAGAATGGAAATCATAGGGAGAGAAATCCATATTCTAAAGAAATTGAAGGACACTATTGACCATTTAGAAAAATATAACATTATCAATAATATCAAGAAAAAAGATGCGTTTAGAGGTTATCATCATATCTTACAATTATTTGACCATTTTGAAACTTTCGATTCGATTGTCCTTATTACACAGCTGTGCAGAGAAATTGATCTATATGAGGAAATTGTAGCTAATACAGTATTAAATTTGAAGCATAAAGTGATTCCATACCTAGCGTGCATTATAAGTGCAATTAAATTTCTACACGATAATAATATCATCCATAGAGATATCAAAGCTGAGAATTTCTTTTTTAGAAGAAAGACATCAAAAACTTCAGAACCAAATGCACATGATTTAATATTGGGAGATTTTGGTTTGGCAATTAATTACTTGGAAGATAAAAAAAGTTTACGAGAATATGTGGGAACTTTGTCTTACATTTCACCAGAAATTGTTGCCTGTAATATACTGAAAGGAACTAAAAGTACGGTAGATTATGGGTATGGAGTGGATATTTGGGCAATAGGCGTGTTAACTTATTTCATGGCATTTGGATACATGCCATTTGATTGTGAAACTGATGCTGAAACCCATGAATGTATTCAAAATGGTGACTATTATAAAGATCAAGATTGTTTAGAAAATGAAAAGTACGAGGAAGTTTGGGATTTTTTACGGTTGTGCTTTATTGTTGATATAAACAAGAGGCCGACTATTACAGAGTTACAAAGTCATAGTGTTGTCTGTAGCTATTTCGACATATCACCTACTACAAAATCAAAATCTTCAACACATTTACTTTCATTAACAAACACCGGCTCAATAATAAAGACAAGAAAATCATCTAATTCTATCCATTCTTTAAAGAAACCAACCAAAAATGTGTCCAATGCATCATTGAGTTCACTAAACAGATCTAAAAACAATTCGGTAGAAAGCCTCAAAAACAAAACCCTTATGAAGACATTATCAATGACGACTTTAAATCAAATCAATAGTTATGATAAATCGACATTTGTATTACTTCCAAAACCTTTAGAAAACGACCTCATGAATGGTAAATTAAGTGAAAAGCCAGTAGCAAACAGTGTATTTTCAAAAAATGAACAATCATTCGACGCTAGTAAACTAGAAAAGCCATTACTTTCTGTTAAAGAAGAAGATTCCGCAATACCAAGTTCTCTCTCATTACATAGTAAAGATGGTTCCTATTCACAAAATAGCTCTGAATCCTTATCGGATTTCGGCAAGCTACATTTAATGTCCAATACCAATAAACCGATATTCGAGCTCTGATAGATAATCATGGATAGAAGTTTATTTTATGACCCAAAACGAATTATATATATGTACAACAAAAATCTCATAGTAAATATCATCAGAAGACACATAGTAATATATAATCTCTGTACTAACAAAAACTAACTAAACATTTAAGAGGAACGATTATCTACGCATGATCACTTCAATATATAACCTCTGATTCAATAGTATTTAGATTCCTCTTCACATCAATAAGGGCAAACACAGGTAATGAAGTATTTGTCACGAAAATTTCGCATGCATTCCTCTCTAAAGCATCATTTTTGAGCAGTTATCTCTAATACACTTGAAACAACTAGTAGAACAAAGGACAATTGTACTTGGACATAAACATTTGATAACCTTGACATTTGTCGTCTCATGTAATATCAAATAAACAAAACAACTAAAATTTATTCTCAAACATCGTTATTGTTAACGTTATTTATTCCAATTTTTTCATGTGACTACGTAGTTGTTCTTATTAATTTAGTCCACTTTTGAAAATATATTCCATGCATCTCGAGATGAGTAAGAAAAACATCATAAAGACATTGTTCGAATTATCGAAATGTAGAAAGTTTGTTTACTTTGTATTCATTTTAAATTGTATATTCTAGAATGTGGATAGTGACTTTGACTTTATTTATGTTTTGAGTACGAATTGAGTTTGGCATATATAACGTTTTCCATTTATATATTGTGCTTAAATGATATTTTGGAATCTATAAACCTACGTATATATAAAGTTCAATTTTTTGGTTGAATCTGTTAATCACATTCCTGTTTAGTGTTTCATTCATATATTTTAATAAGGTTATAATCTTACTAGATTAGAATATTGGTTTGTTTTATTTGCTTTTCAAAATACTAGCACAGTATAAGAAACATTAGTTATAAAATGTGGTTATCTGAAACTCAAAGTATGTGAAATCTTTTCATTTTAGCTGTGGTGGACTTTTGACGACAAAAAGAAATAATTTACTAACTGGAATAAATAATATCAATTATATTGTTCCTTTTTTATTTAAGAAATTGGTGTTGCTTTAACATTTGGTGGGGTCCTATTCTTGACCTTAGGTGTCATGATGTTTTTCGACCGTGCTTTACTAGCTTTAGGTAACATTTTGTTCTTAGCTGGTATATATCTAATCATTGGTCCTGCAAAAACCTATGTATTTTTCTCAAAACCAACTAAGAGAAGAGGTTCTGTGTTGTTTTTATTCGGTATATTTTTAATTTTGGTCAAATGGACGTTCATAGGTTTTGTAATCGAATTACTTGGTATAATGGGCTTATTCGGTGACTTCTTTGGTATCATCGTTCAGTTCTTAAGATCATTGCCAGTTATTGGCCCAATTTTATCACATCCAGCTGTATCTCCTATTGTTGATAAATTAGCTGGTATTAGAACTTTACCAGTGTAGTCGCTAAAGACATTTCGTTTATAGATAAAAACAAAAACATCAGATCTACAAAAAACATTTACATATAATATAATGATGCGAATAACTTGGATGCCATTATATACATTTGGGTTATTTTGCTTCTGTACACTAAAATATTTCTTACATAATGCATAATCCTTATTTACAAGATAACCAATTACAGAATTGTATTTAGTTCAACTTTCAGTTAATATGCTTTCTGTGAAAGTTAAAAGTCGCTCATCGTCACCATATTGTCCAACTACTTGAACACCTACAGGTGCTCCATCTTTGGTAGGTATTGATATGGTCGGCAATCCCGATAATGACATAGGTATGGTATAAATATCGTTCATAAATTCATTAGCAAATAATGCAGCCTCATCATCATTACTTTCCTCATTGGTGTTAATGATATTCTTATTGAACTTATGTATTGGTTCAGGAAACTTTGCCGAAGTTAATCCTATGATAAAATCAACTGCATGAGTTTTGTACTGTAAATTTTTAGCATTTTGTGTTAATATATTTGGAAGCTTAAATATTGAATCAAATTCATCAATTAACTGAACCCTCATTTTTTGAGCTTTGATATAATTATTCTTATATGAATCGGAGCATAAATTGTAGTTGCCTAGTATGACTCTTTCCTTCACAGAAGTTCCAAACTTATTTCTAGTTGATGCAAAAAGTGTATTTCCTTCAATATCGGTATCCTTATCTCTGGTTCCAAATCGTATACCATCATAACGAGAAAGGTTTGATGCAGCTTCTGAAGGAACTAATGTGTAATAAATTGGTAAAGAATATTTGATAGAAGGAATTGAAAGAGGAACTAATTCATGACCCATTGATAATAATCTTTCTACAAATCCATTGAATAACTCACTTACATTATTCGGAGTAGCTTTATTGATGAATTCAATAGGTAAACCAATTCTGTATGTATGGCTTTGCATTTCTGAGTTATGTAGCTTTAAGTCGATTAATTTCTGTCTATTATCATCATCCAATGAGGTAGGATCTTTAAAATCATGTTTATCCAGTATATTAAATATTTTTTTGATCATTTGAATGTCTTTCGAAAGTATTCCTACGGTATCAAATGATTGTGCATATGCAATTACTCCGTGCCTCGATATTCTACCATATGATGGCTTGAAACCTAATATTGACGTATATGCAGCCGGTAATCTCACTGATCCGCCTGTGTCTGTCCCTAATGAAAAGTCTACTATGTTTGCTGCCACCGCAGCTGCAGACCCAGATGAAGAGCCACCTACTATTGTCGGGATATCGTCATATAAGGGATTTAGAGTTGGTCCAATTTTAGAATGAACTCCACCAGATCCCATTCCAAATTCATCAAGATTCGTTTTTCCAGATATAGTGACCCCTTGATCTCTCAACAGTTTCACACATGTTGCATCGAAGGGTGACACGTATCCAGATAATATTTCAGATGCACATGTGGTAGGCATATCTTTAGTTACGATATTGTCTTTGATCCCACATATTACATTTTGTAAGGGTTTATATTTTAAATGACTTAGGCTGGAGTTATGTTTTAATGATTTGGTTGCATCATTATTGATGTAACAAAATATATTATACTTCTTCTGGGATTGTGGAATTAGTTTCAACTTTTCAATTGCAGATTTATATGACATCTCTTCATAAAAGAGTTGTTTTTAATAAAGTAACAATGATATTTTTTCAACACCCTTCATATAAGTTATAAAACGAGTGAAAACTTGCGTGTTGGTAACTTATTTCACTTCAATAATTCGAAATATTAAATGCATGATAACTCAATTGATAGCATTCTAATGATATATATTATTTATACTATATGAACATATATACTATCATTTGGCTCTCAATTGTCTATTACTTTCACATATTGACGAATTTGAAATTTCGGTGTTATAATATTTTAACTTCTGATTTAACATATAAAAATTTGAAGGTTCTTTCATATTTTAGATCTATTTCCAATGTTTTATAAGTTCAAGTTCACACTATAAAGGAACTATTAATTAATATAAGGATATAAACAAACGAAGTGTTGGCTAAATTGTTATAGATTTTTGTGATTTGGTTTGAGAAAGTCAGAAACTTATAAGGTCAAAAATTAATTCGAAGGAAATTTAACATGGCAACGGCATATTCGACTACTTCTGCAAGTTCATATATGCAAGCAATGCATACTATGATGGAGGCAGCAAGTAATTTTAATATAGACAGATCAAAAATACAATTTCCTGAGGATGATGATATATGTAAGAAATCTAAAGTTGAAGTCAGAAATGCTTCAGAACTGATTACTTTGGCTCAAGATAGAAATGAATGGGATGATATTTTTGATGAGTTTGATGATATTAGTTACGATAAATTTCAAGAAATGATTTCATCAAGTAGGAATAACATTGGGAATACAATATTTAAAAAACTAAATCAATTGATCAAAAGCTGTTCTAGTTATTTAGATCAGGATGCATTATTGAAATCAGTACTAGAACTGACATACCAAAATGAGAAAGGAAAATTGGCACAAGCATTATTAGATTTAGTGGGTGTCGAAAATGTGAAGTTGATTTCATTTTTACTGGAAAATAGAACTGAAATTGTATCTCATAATATTGATGAAGTAATTGACTTGACCATTGACGCTAGGTTTTATAATAATTTCATGACAGACCAAGAAATGAGAGAGCAAGTGTCTGAGAATATATATAATGCACAAAATCCTGAATTATCTCCTTCACAAAAAGTTATTAAATACCCCCATGTATATAAAAATGATAATAACAACAATGCATCTTTATCGTTTTCAGGACACAAGTTTTCCTTACCCTTGGGAACTACCAGGGTATCCAACGAAACTCATGAGGAAGTAATTATTCCCGCATCTGATATAAAGAAAGGCAAAGCATCATTGTACTCTAAACTAGTTAAAATCTCAGATTTAGATCATTATTGTAAAGCAGTGTTTTCTTACGAAAGCTTAAATAAGGTACAGTCATTGGTATATCCTGTTGCATATAAAACAAATGAAAATATGTTAATTTGTGCACCAACTGGTGCAGGTAAAACTGAAATAGCTTTGCTGACTATTCTAAATACTATTAAACAACATTCCGAGCTTAATCAAGAAAATGAGCTAGATATTCAATACGATGATTTTAAAATTATTTATGTTGCCCCACTAAAAGCTTTAGCAGCTGAAATTGTCGAAAAGTTTAACAATAAGCTATCTATCTTTGGTATCCAAGTGAGAGAACTTACTGGTGATATGCAACTAACAAAGGCAGAAATATTAAACACACAGGTGATTGTTACAACACCCGAAAAGTGGGATGTTGTCACACGTAAAGCTAATGGTGACAATGATTTAGTATCAAAAGTTAAACTTCTGATTATTGATGAAGTTCATTTACTTCACGAAGATAGGGGTTCTGTCATTGAAACATTAGTGGCCCGTACTTTGAGACAAGTAGAAAGTTCTCAATCTATGATTCGTATTGTCGGTTTGTCAGCGACGTTACCTAATTTCATGGACGTAGCTGATTTCTTGGGGGTGAACCGACAAGTAGGTATGTTTTATTTTGACCAGTCTTTTCGTCCAAAACCGTTAGAACAACAAGTTCTAGGTTGTAGAGGAAAAGCGGGCAGTAAACAAGCTAGAGAGAATATAGATAAAGTTTCTTATGAAAAGTTAGCAGATATGATTCAAAGAGGATATCAAGTTATGGTTTTCGTTCATGCCAGAAAAGAGACAGTAAACAGTGCCAGAACGTATATTAAAATGGCCCAACAATTTAATGAATCTGATTTGTTTGCACCTGATAGTTTATTTACAGAGAAATACTCTAGGGAATTGGGTAAAAATAGAGATAAAGATATGAAAGAGATATTTCAGTTTGGTTTTGGTGTTCATCATGCAGGCATGGCACGTACTGACCGTAATTTGACGGAGCGTATGTTTAAAGATGGTGCAATTAAGGTATTATGTTGTACAGCTACTTTAGCTTGGGGTGTTAATTTACCTGCAGATTGTGTAATAATTAAAGGTACTCAGGTTTATGACTCAAAAAAAGGTGGTTTTGCTGATTTAGGTATTTCAGATGTGATACAAATTTTTGGTCGTGCAGGTAGACCTGGTTTTGGATCAGCACATGGTACTGGTATATTATGTACATCTGCTGATAAACTGGATTCATACTTATCTCTTTTAACTGAGCAACATCCAATTGAATCTAAGTTAGGATCGAAGATGGTTGACAATTTGAATGCAGAGATATCGCTTGGTACAGTCACAAATGTAGAAGAGGGTATTCAATGGTTAGGTTATACTTATATGTACGTAAGAATGCGAAAGAACCCATTCACATACGCGATTGATTGGGAAGAGCTTGCTAATGACCCTCAATTATATGATAGAAGGAGAAAAATGATAATAACAGCTGCAAGACGTTTACACTCCTTACAAATGATAGTATTCGATGAGGTTTCAATGCATTTTATCCCTAAGGACTTAGGAAGAATTTCATCTGATTTTTATTTACTTAATGAATCCGTCGAGATATTTAATCAAATGTGTAACCCAAATGCTACCGAAGCAGATGTCCTCTCTATGATTAGTATGAGTAGTGAATTTGATAGTATAAAATTTCGGGAAGATGAATCTGCTGAATTAACCAGGTTGATGGAAAGTTCTGTGGAGTGTCAGGTTGGAGGTAGTTTGGATACCGCCTCCGGTAAAACTAATGTTTTGCTTCAAGCTTATATTTCTCAAAGCAGAATTTTTGATTCTGCTTTATCGTCAGATTCAAATTACATTGCTCAAAATGCTACTAGAATATGTAGGGCGTTATTTTTAATAGGTATCAATCGTAGATGGGGTAATTTCTCGAAAGTTATGTTAGATATATGTAAGTCTATTGAGAAACGAGTATGGGCGTTTGATCATCCGTTAAGTCAATTTGAACTACCAATTCCGATTATTAAACAAATAAGAGAGAAAAGTCCCACAATGAATTATTTACGAGACTTAGAGCCCCAAGAAATTGGTGAATTAATTCACAATAGAGGCATGGGAGGTAAACTTTATAGATTGGTTGAGATATTCCCTAAAATTTCAATCTCTGCTGAAATATTCCCTATCACTTCAAATGTTATGAGAATCAAAACCAATTTAGAACCAGATTTTAAATGGGATTACAAATTCCATGGTGATATACAATTTTTTTGGGTTATGATAGAAGAATCAAATAAATCACAGGTGTTACATTTTGAAAAGTACATTTTAAGAAAATCCCAAATGGGTTCTGTACACGAAATGGATTTCATGATCCCACTATCAGATCCATTACCTCCACAAGTTGTAGTTAAAGTGGTCTCTGATACTTGGATTGGATGTGTTTCAACATATCCAATATCATTCCAACATTTAATAAGACCATACAATGAAACGATTCAGACCAAATTACAAAGGCTGAAACCATTACCGGTAAAGGCTTTGGATAACCATTTGGTTGAATCAATCTATCCCTTCAAATATTTCAATCCAATGCAAACAATGACTTTTCACACCTTATACCACTCAAATGAAAATGTTTTCGTAGGATCACCAACTGGTTCTGGTAAAACTATTGTTGCAGAATTGGCTATTTGGCATGCATTCAAACAGTTTCCTGGAAAGAAAATTGTTTATATTGCACCTATGAAAGCATTAGTTCGTGAAAGAGTTGATGACTGGAAGAAAAAAATTACGCCTGTTACTGGTGACAAAGTCGTTGAATTGACTGGTGATTCTATTCCGGATCCCCGTGATATTCGAGATTCTACAATTGTTATCACAACTCCAGAAAAATTTGATGGTATATCTCGTAATTGGCAGACACGTAAATTTGTTCAAAATATTTCTTTGGTTATTATGGATGAAATTCATTTACTAGCCAGTGATCGTGGTCCAATTTTAGAAATGATTGTGAGTCGTATGAATTATATTGCTTCACAAACTAAAAATCCAATCCGTCTATTAGGTATGTCTACTGCTGTATCAAACGCACATGATATGGCAGGTTGGTTAGGCGTCAAAGAAAATGGTTTGTTTAACTTCCCATCTAGTATTAGACCAGTACCGCTAAATATGTATATCGATGGTTTTCAAGATAATTTAGCATATTGTCCATTGATGAAAACCATGAATAAACCAGCATTTATGGCAATTAAACAACATTCACCCGATAAACCAGCCTTGATTTTTGTTTCTTCACGTAGACAAACTAGATTAACAGCTTTAGATCTAATCCATCTTTGTGGTATGGAAGACAATCCAAGAAGATTTTTGAATATTGAAGATGATGCTGAATTGCAATATTATATTTCTAAAGTTACTGATGATACTCTTAAATTATCTCTTCAATTTGGTATTGGGTTACATCATGCTGGTTTGGTTGAGGAAGATCGTGATTTATCACATCACTTGTTTCAACAAAATAAAATACAAATTTTGGTTGCGACCTCTACATTAGCATGGGGTGTTAATTTACCAGCACATCTTGTTGTCATTAAAGGCACTCAATATTTTGATAAAAAAGTTCAAGGTTACGTTGATATGGATTTGACAGATATTCTTCAAATGATGGGTAGAGCAGGTAGACCAGCTTATGATACCACGGGTACAGCGATTGTATATACTCGTGAAAATAAGAAATTATTTTACAAGCATTTTCTAAATGTTGGTTTCCCAGTGGAATCTTCTTTACACAAAGTACTAGAAGATCATTTAGGTGCTGAAATTAATTCTGGAACTGTTGCTAATAAACAGCAAGCGATTGAGTTCTTGAAATATACCTTTTTCTTTCGTAGAGCTTATCATAATCCAACTTATTACGGAATTTTAGAAGATACTTCTGCAGCAGGTATCCACAAATTCATGAGTAATCTAATTGACAGGAGTCTTGAACAGTTAGAACTTTCTGATTGTGTCAATATTTACAATAATGATATAGAGCCGACACCATTTTTAAGTGTTGCTTCATATTATTATATATCTCATAAGACAGTTCGTACATTATTGGTTGAGGTTGATAACAATGCTAAGTTTGTAGATGTGTTGAAGTGGTTATCTTTAGCAGAAGAATATAATGAATTACCTGTTAGAGGTGGTGAAACAATCATGAATGAGGAAATGTCAGCACAATTAAGATATCCAGCTGAGACTATCTTTACTGGTGTTTTTGCAAAGCCTATACATGACACACATGTTAAAGCCTTTTTATTACTACAAGCTCATTTAAGCAGAGTAGATCTCCCAATTGCGGATTATATCCAAGACACGGTCTCTATCTTAGATCAATCTTTAAGAATCTTACAAGCCTTTGTTGATATTGCCAGTGAGTTAGGCTATTTTAACACCGTCAGAACGATAATTAAAGTTATTCAATGCATAAAACAAGGATATTGGTTTGAAGATGATTCTTCTACAGCTCTTCCAGGTTGTATATTGAAGAGATTAGATAATATCCAATTCAATGAACAAGGTTTCAGAATCGATACTAATGATAACCCTAGAAATAATGGCTTAAACTTAGAAAAGATCGGAAAAATGGGGTATGGTAAGTTAAAAGGCCTTGCTGCTAAAATGGATGTGAAATGTTTAGAATTACCAGAAAATTCAAGAAAACATGCTAATAAGGCGCTAGACATTGATGAGTTAAACGAGAGAACTGTGAAAAAATTTATAGATGTCTGTACTAAACTCCCAGTGTTAACGGATATTAAGTTTACAGATCAAACTGACGCTTCAAAATTGGTCTTAACAGCCAAGCATTATTCTAATAGATCAAATAGAGAATTTCAAGTTTATTGTGACAAATTTCCTAAGATGCAAAAAGAATCATGGTTTTGTATTGGTTATAAAGGTAATGAATTGCATATGATCAAAAGATGTCATCCACAAGAGAGTCGCGCTGATAAGAATAACAAAGTTGTTGAAATAGTATGCGACTTCATAGTTCCAGAAGAACTGCAAGGACAAACTCTTTATTTTGTGTTGATTAACGATGCCTTGGATATTGAATACAAACTTCAACACACTTTGAAGTAATATAATTGTATTGGAAGAGCATAATTAGAATTTAGTATACATAATTCTAACAAATAGTTCCAGCGTCCATATACATATCATTACAGAGCTGCTGATTGGTGAAGTTATTTAACATTATTATCATTACCGTTTCTATTTTTTGATGGTTAAATGATATATTTAAAGTATATTAAAATAACCGTTTCTTTTATGTTAACTATATTTCTTATTTCCTGTTATTTATTTAATTTATAAATTAGTGCTTTCATTGTGTAATTAGTTCAATAGAATTGACGCAGTAGTTGAGCAAAAAAATTATGTAGTTTTATGGTATCTATTATAATAGTCTGTTATTGAGTGTACGAATGTGGACAAAGATTAAAGGCTACTTTGAAATATTCACTATTTCTTCTTCTTACCGAATAGACCAAACTTCTTCTTCTTCTTTGTTTGGCCTTCTCCTAGAGCACTTGGTTGTGGCGCTTGATAAACACCTTGTTCACCATACATTTGGTTGCTTTGCTGTTGGATGGGTCTACCTTCGTTATCGTATGGGTTACCATTACCAAATGATGGGAAATCAGGTCTAACTCTGAACCCATATTGTGGAGTCTCCAACTGTTGTCCCCAAGTTGGATCTCCCGATATAGCATATTCAAAACTCCTTATTGTGTCTAAAGGTCTTTCATCTCTTGCTCTTGTTGGATTAGAAATATCTGGGTTGTGAATAGGTTGGCCAAACACATCTAGTAGAACGTCACCTTCTTGGGAATAGTACGACTGTCTTAGGTTGTCAGCGTAACCACCAGCTTGTTCAAAAGGCTGCGCTTCATGCACAGCTTCTAGAATAGGATCGGCAACAGAGGCGGTTCTCACCTTCAATCTATCCTGATCCTCCTTGGTAATCTTCACGTCTCCTTCACCACCACTACCATTACTCATATTTGACTTTTTTCTAAAATGCATCATCTTGACTGTATTTATATATGTGGCTTGGCACTTGCACTAAGATCAACAATTCTATGGTCTTGGCACTCTGGCTTGTTACAAAATCCTGCTAGTCATAGTGTGTATATATATAACAAGGAAACAAGAATAAACGATGAAGATGCAATCCAAGTTGCCTTTCAAGATATTGCAACAACATTCAGTCACATTAACATTCACATCACATCCTTAGATAACTTCATTACAGTGATTCCAGCAAGAGTGTTTCATTCAGTTAAATTTTTTTGATATATAAAGTTCCATGGCTTAATGATCTCATCAGATGGTATCTATTTTTAACGCGACAAAGAGGAAAAGTGTCGGACAAGCGCAACGCGAAAACTGGCCACAGTGTGCGACGGCGCGGGGCCGGGTGGGGGGAGCACGGCGTGAAACGAGCAAACGCTCGTGCACGGTGACAACAGAATTGGGCGACAGTAAAGTTGGCGACAGTAACTGCTGAAGGTGACAGTGTGCCACTGGCGAGGTGACAGCTGGCTGGCGTCAACAACTGTGTGGGGGGGTGATTGTGTGATTATATTATTTATTTATGCCATACGTACTCTAATCTAAGTAAACAGATATCGATGGGTTGTTTGTTTGATGTTGTTGTCCTTGGTGCAGAGGACGCTTATAAGGAGCTGCACAATTCGAGGACAGTCTGGATGATGGAATCAGCAGAGGTGCTCACCTCTTCGCTGGTCATGTCGGCTGTTACGGAAACTCTGATGCCTGGTAAGATAGGCAAGGTCTCGTGCTTTAGCATGATCTGCCTTCTGCTGATCAAGATATTGAAGTTTTCCAATACAGAGTCCACAATCTTTTGTAAAAACACTTCCTCGTCCTCGTACTCGTCGAAGAACATTGTGGTGAAGCCTCTTCTTTGCAGGATGCTTAATTTTTCATATAGCTGCTCTTTGGTGTACTCGAAGTTCTTCTCTCTGAAATCAGCTCTTAATTCAAAATGCAAGATTGGTGAGTTCTCGTTAGACTTGATGATAACGTATTTGGAAAGTTCGTCACTAGACATGAATTTACTGTGTAAAAGCTTTGATAGCTCATTTAATTTCGAAACGCTAGAGTTGTCTCTTCTCAATATCTCTAATGTCTTGGAAACAATTCTGGTGGTGTATGCAGGCAGGGAAGCGGAGAAACAGTAGGCATTAGAACTAATATGTTGGTGGAAGGTCATGTGACGATCACCCAACACAAACCCACCACTGGAACCGAAAGCAGTAGCCATAGAACCAAAAGTGATATCAATAGAATTAGCTCTATTCATTTTGTAGAATTCGGACAACCCTCTGCCGGTGGCACCTAAAACACCAAGAGATAAAGTCTCTTCGACGACTAATCTAAACTTATACTTGTATTTCAATTTGGCTAGCTCAGGTAAGTTTGCAATGTCACCAGAATTTGCGAAAAGACCTTCGGTGACAATGAATTTCCTGGGGATATCAGGCAATTTTTCAGAAGCAATTGAATCGTTGATATCTTTTAGTAAATTTTCCAAAGATTCCATATTGTTATGTTCATAATAATATAGAGTGGATCTACTCAATTGTAAAGCGTTTTGTAAACTCAATGAGATTTGATTATCGGCAACAATAATATCACCTCTCTTGTTGAAAGCAGGTAAAGCAGAAGCAGCAACACAAAAATCTTGACCGTATAGACAGGCACCTTCGACACCGAAAAACTCAGAAAGATCATATTCCAGTCTGTAGTGAACATCTTGGTTACCGTAAAACCCAGCTGGACCACATGCACCAACACCATAGTTTTTAATAGTCTTGTTGACTTCGTCGGTGATCTCTTTGCTGGTGTAAGATAGCGCCAACGAATTATTGGAACTCATGTTGAAAACGTTTTTGTAAGATTCTTTTCCTTCATCTCTGGTCATATTCAGATATTTCTTGATACCATTTGAGTCCATAACAGGTATCTTTGCTAATCTCCACTTTGATTCTTCGACTATTTCAGAATCATCAACAATTGCTTCTGGGGTCCATTCGTCGATCAACATATCGATTTCATTTTTAGATAAACTATTATATTTTTCTTTAGAGTTCTGTAAAGTTTTCTTTGATTGTTTTGGTTTTGATAAATAGTAAACAACACCATATAGAAACAACAACAATTCTACAATGGTTCTATAAGGGTCGTCATGGTGAGACTTTTTGACGTATTCGATCACTAAATATCCGCCGGGAACGTAATTGTTCATTGTATAGATGAACAGTGAGAAACTGTTCACCAAAAAGGCAGGAATAGGTATGGACTTAGGCAGACCTTGGGAGACACTATCCATGTTTTGAAATGCACTGACCCTTTGTAGTAGTTATAAGTACGTTTCTGAAGGTTAAACCGATTCAGAAGATGGCAATTGTGGCCAAACTATGTCTTTATAATCGTTTTGCATATATATTTAAATATATACATGCATTGTATTTTTCAGATACGAGATAAACTTCAATTTTGCTCATACATGTAGAAACGAAAAGACGTGTAGCAAAACACGCGAGAGCATTCAGGAGAAGTAAGTAAACTGTGTGCATTTTCATCTTAATGAATAAATAGTAGGTATCATTGTACACGAAACGCAACAAAAATAAAGGCGGAACCACCATGAGTGCCAGATGCCTGCGATCGCATCCACAGAGGATGACAGCTTAACCATTTTCAGAACCATAAGCATGGTGGAAAGTGGGGAGGTTATTTGATAATGCGACAGCTCATCAGGAACGAAGGTTGTCTAAATACCCACCTTGGCCTGCCATGTCAGAATACCGACATATGCGTATACTAATTGCATCTCATTGTGAGTGCATGCTTCCTCGCATACATAAACAGGTATACCAATGTGCTGACATAAAAGAAAGAAACAAATATAGTCACATATATATATATATAGTTGTATGTATATAGTTATATGTAACTATGTTTTGCCGCTGCAGGTCACAGTCGCGAGAGCGTGGGCGGCTAGACTGCCGTGTGAGGTGACCCGATGCTTGCTTTTGTGTCCCTCTCTCGTCTCCTGTCCGTACATAATGAGACGTACCGGAGATTGGCCATGTCTCTTTTGGGCAATGCCCGTTGGTCAGTCTGTGCGCGTGGTTCTCTGCGACACAGTCACCGTCAACGATGTGCTAATTCGGAAACAAAAGAAAACAGTGACAATGCACCGTAGAAGACAAGCAATCGCATAGCAATAGAACTGGATATTAGGGAGGAACAGGGGATTGGCATCTGATGTGGAACTTGATAAGGAGATAAGGAAAGTTAAAACATAGGTATATATATGAGCGGTTATTTTAAATCGTTTCTTGGATAAGACCATTCTCTGCAATATGTATTGTTTTCTGTTGTTCCCACTCGCAACGACTATAACACAATTATATATCGGCAATATCACAAGATGAAAGTTTCTAGTGTCTTTGTTGGTGTGTTTTTAGTTAATCTAACTTATGCTATCACTTTACCTCAACAGTTCAATTTCTTTAGAAATAAGGATAATGAGAAACTGGGTCTAATTAAAGACCTCGTCTCCAACGTTGTTCACACTCTAGATTTGAATATCGACTACCAAGGCGCAGTCGATTTGTTCACCGCTAACAATAACAAGCTTCTTCGTGTGTGGGAGAAATTCGTCACGGTCCAAGATTTGGTCGATTTGAACAAGAATTTGATTTCAAAACCATTGGGTAAGTTTTCCTTTAAGGACAACAAGTTCTGGGATACTATCACGAGCACAAAAACGAATGATTATCAATTAAGAAGTCAAAAAATCAAAAATCCGAAGAAACTGGGTGTAGATCCAGGTGTCGACCAATATTCGGGTTATTTGGATGTTGTCGAAGATGACAAACACTTCTTTTACTGGTTTTTTGAGAGTAGAAATGATCCCAAGAACGATCCAGTTATTCTTTGGTTGAATGGTGGTCCAGGTTGTTCCTCAATGACAGGTCTATTCTTTGAATTAGGTTCTTCCTCGATAGGCAAAAACTTGAAGCCAATCTATAACCCATACTCTTGGAATTCAAATGCCTCCGTTATCTTTTTAGATCAACCAGTAAATGTCGGTTTCTCTTACTCAGGTTCTGCTGGTGTCTCTAACACAATCGCTGCCTCAAAGGATATTTACAACTTCTTAAATCTATTTTTTGAACAATTCCCACAATTCGCAAAGAATGATTTCCACATTGCTGGCGAATCATACGCCGGCCACTATATTCCAGTCTTTGCTACAGAAATTCTATCGCACCCTGCTGAGGAGAGATCTTTCAACTTGACTTCGGTTATGATCGGTAACGGTTTGACAGACCCTTTGAACCAATACCCATATTACAAGCCAATGGCTTGTGGTGAAGGTGGTGCCGGTGCAGTGTTGTCTCCTGACGAATGTCAAGCAATGGATGACTCGCTAGATCGTTGTCTATCTTTGATTCAATCCTGTTATAGTAGCAACTCTGTCTGGACTTGTGTTCCAGCTTCAATCTACTGTAACAACGCTCAACTCTTACCATATCAAAGAACAGGTAAGAATGTTTACGATATTAGAAAAGAGTGTGAAAATGATTCATTATGTTACAACGATCTACAATACATTGATGAATATTTGAATGAGGAATTTGTTCAGAATGAAATTGGTGCAGAAGTCTCAAGTTTTCAATCTTGTAACTTCGACATCAACAAAAATTTCTTATTCAATGGTGACTGGATGAAGCCATATCAAGTACACGTTACTCAATTACTGGACGAATATAAACTGCCTGTGTTGATCTACGCTGGTGACAAAGATTTCATCTGCAACTGGCTAGGTAACCAACATTGGACCGATGTCTTACCATGGGAACACAATGAAGGCTTCCAAAATGCTGATATTAAGAAATATCAATCCAGTTTATTGGGTAAACCAGCTGGTGAATACAAATCATACAAGAACTTCACTTTCTTAAGATTATTCAACGGTGGTCATATGGTCCCATATGATCAACCAGAAAATGCATTAAGCATGGTTAATGACTGGATTCACAACGGTTACAAATTATAATAGAAACATAAACTCTTCTTTTCAACATTATGTACGTTTCATACTTTCTAATATACTATAACGATATATCTTTTATACTAATATCATTATTATACTTTTATTAATTACCTTTATTCTTTTCATATTGATAATTTAATTATATATCTATTCGCTTAACAAGTGATAATAGCGTTCTAAAAATTTTGAAAAGTTTATTATCACTTAATGTAGGTAAATAAATACAATATAGTTAACACTAACATAATTAATTATATTAAGATATGTTACTATTTCTTCATGAATGCCGTAAGTGTATTGTAATCACGTTATAAAGGCAAGTTAGAGATACTTCTTTTGTTTTTATCCATCGCAAAATAAACTACAATATGTCAGAAAAAACTTTATTGAAGAAGAAAGAAATTAGAAAGCCACAAATCTGGTCTCTATTATTCTACGTTGTCCTATCGTTATCGTTAATTGCTGGCGTAGAGTACTTCAAATACGGCACAAGAATAAACTATGAATGGTTCCATTGTACACCAATGAAGGAACAAATTGGTGGTCCATCATCCTCTGTTCTAAAGATGTGGGCTGTTGGTGGTCCATCTTGTGATAAAAGAGGCGAATTCAAGACTCTGGTCAAGAGAATTACAAGAGATTACGAGCCAAATGAGGAGTCATTGTCTTACTGCTTCATCGAAAACAAAGACATCAATCCAATTCATTATCCTGTTGAGGATGGAAACAAAGGAGTCCCAGGTTATGTTGCATATGTTGGTTACGATACTGATGCTGACTTGGTTGCACAAATGTGTGAAGGTTCTCAGATCTTTCATGTTTAGACGGTATGACTGTTGAAAGGAAGTATGTATATATGTATATATATTTATGCGTGTGTGTGTGTACAAGGTATTTAGGAAAATAAGCAAATAAATTATAAGTTTTAAGCTTCTCTACGACGTCTGGTGTTGGAGCAAGTCGGCAGTTCAATATATCCCTAGTGAGAGTGCTAGTAGAAGACTATTATAAAAGTCTTAAATTGGTACCTTTATATCTAGTTGAGTGTCCCTTTATACATTGTTGTATTGAAGCATTGTTGTAGCACTGGAAAAACAAATGTTTTTGTAATTATGGTGTATCTGTTTCACAGCATAAGCGTAACATAGAAAAATGAAAAATATAAATTTAAAACCAACATAAAATATGAAATGCTAGAACAGTTAAAAGGTATGCGATTCATAAGTGTTTCCAACTGACATCTCTGAGTCAATAGCTATATTAAACTTCGTTCTATCCCAGTTTCTACTGAAAACGACAATGGAATCATTAATTAACAGGGCCAATAGTGGTGGATTTTTTCACAGTAACACCAAAATTGAACATTGGGAATATCAATGGTACACTCCAGTAAAAGTAAACGGAAATGACAATACTGGTGAAGCATCGTTAAATAATTTTTATTCTAATATCATCCAGGTGGCTAATGACGAAGAATCTATTAATAACGATCAAGTAGAGAAATATTCATTTAGATATAAAAAATGGACTAGAGTAGAGACTCCTCAACAAAAAGTAAATGAAAACGTCAAGAGTGAAAATGAAGAATTAGATGTCTTAAATCTAGCGCTATATGACAGAACAAGAAAACATGACGAAGGGTCTAAAAATGGCAAAACTACTAATGGTAGTCTAACAGTTGATGACATTCGAGATGCTGTTGGAGGAAGCGATTCGATTGCCGGTTTATCTAAAGGGGAAGCTCCAGGTACTGAATCAATGAAAGATAATGCAGTAAATATTAAGAAAACAGTCGAAACGGAAACGTCAAAAGCAGAAGAAATATCTACTAATACAGAGAATAATGAATCTGTTGCTGATACGCCATCTTTGATCGATTCTCCAATGGAAGAAACACCAATAATTGAGACACCGAAGGAAACTGAGTCCTCTGTTGCTGAAACTCCTTTAACTACGGAAGACGCAGAGAAAACAAATCAAAGCACTCCAAGCCCTGAAGATGACGATGGCGACATTAATATGGCAGATGCTACTTAATTAGTTGTACTATATTTAAAAAATTCACAAACAAATTTAACAAAGTATTAAAAATTACGAATGAATAATTTATGTATTTAATGTTGATGATTTTAAACTACCTAACTCTACTTACAATGAGGAATGTATATATGTGCATGATTAATAATCGGCGCAATTGTACAAACCAATGTCAACGGCGGATTTTGCATCCTCTATTGAATTGCGTTTATTTTGTTCACGAACTCTTTCCAATTCATGTATGTATCCATCTTCAACACCTGTGACATAATTGCCTAGTAAAAACACATCTTCAAATTTTGTGATCTTATCAGTCTTGCAACAATCTATCAGATCTTCTAAAGATTGATATATAACTTTATCACACTTGATAGCCTCAGCAACTTCGTCAATACTTTTGTTGTAAGCTATTAAATTTTTGTTATCAGTCAAATCTATACCATATATGTGATTGAAACGAATTGCAGGAGCGGCTGAAGCAAAAAAAACTTTAACAGCACCAGCTTCTCTTGCCATGTTAACAATTTCTCTGGAAGTTGTTCCCCTGACAATTGAATCATCCACTATTAAGACATTTTTGCCCTTAAATTCAGATTCCATTGGATTTAGTTTGTTTCTCACCGAAGAAGTACGTTCCTTTTGGTTTGGCATGATGAATGTTCTGCCAACATACCTATTTTTCACGAAGCCTTCTCTATATGGAATGTTCAGTTGATTAGCACACTCTAAAGCACATGTTCTTGCTGTATCTGGTACTGGCATCACAACATCTATCCTTTCATCTTTTAGTTGTTCCTTAATATTTTGAGCAAGCTTGATACCCATTTGCAATCTAGTGTGATAAACAGATATTCCATCCAATACACTGTCTGGTCTTGCGAAATATACATATTCAAACAAATCTGGTCTATAAGAATTTATTGGGACAACTTGTCTAAATTCAGGTTTTGCATTGGAGCAATCTTTTGGAATAATGACTGCTTCTCCCGGCTGTAAATCTCTAAAAGTTGTAAAACTGTGTGCTTTCATGACAACACTTTCAGAAGCAATCATATAATCCGTTGTACCATCTTCATTTTTTCTTTCCCCATAAGACAATGGCCTAATTCCATTAGGATCCCTAAAGCCAAACATAGCAAACCCAGCTAACATACCAACACACGCATAACCACCACGACATAATCTGTACACACCTTCTAACGCATGGAAAACATCATCATTGTTAACTCTATATTTATTATGTTTTTCTAATTCAGATGCAAACACATTCAATAACAATTCAGAATCACTATCTGTATTTATATGCCTATGGACATCCTCATCTAAATAACGCTTTAAAGAAACCGTGTTGACTAGGTTGCCATTGTGAGCTAAACTAATACCGTACGGACTATTGACATAAAAAGGTTGAGCTTCTGAATTCGCAGAAGAGCCAGCTGTTGGGTAGCGTAAATGACCAATCCCCATAGATCCCACCAAACCAACTACTCTGTTCGGAGTGAAGACATCTCTTGCCAAACCGTTACCTTTACATTGATAAAATCTACCACGAGGACCACAAGTGGTAAGACCAGCTGCATCTTGACCTCTATGTTGTAAAAAGATACAACCATCCATTAATTCAGGAGCAACATAGCTATTCTGATCTGCTAGAGTAATACCCAAAATACCACACATTACAAATTTGACTTATTGAATATTTTTCACTATCTTTCCAATACAGTCAAGCTCAATCAACTACTAATGAATGACCGTTAGCTTATTTAACTGCCTATATATATATATATATATATATATATTATAATTAATTAATTGTAGAATTACATAAAGTTAAGAATGCCTTATATATATATTGAATGTTACATGCCTTGGCATATTAACCCTATAGAAAAACTCAAAATTGAATACACAATAAAGAGTAATGACAATTAGCCAGTTGTTACGAAAAAACAATAAAATCAACGTCTTTATATATCAATGCTTCAACTAAATGGAAACAAGCTAATCGAACTTACTTAATTAAACTATAAGGTAATTTTAAAACAACTTTAATCAATTAATTAATAGTTAAAATTGAAATATATTGAAAGAGTAGTCATCGAGATATTTGATATTTCGATTTGATGACTTGTGAACTTGTTTCGTTCTGCTATAAAATCGCTGCGGTAATTTTGAAAATTGCAACCAAGTTGTGATGGGATAAGAGCCTTTAAAGAAAGAGTCAAAGTTTGCAATATCGATGATCCATTGGATGCTAAGGTGTACAAAATTGAAATGAAGATGGGAATAGTTCAGTTTTGGATGCGTTGGAGTTGGGTATTTGTTTATTAAGGATGATTACGTCCCACAGTTGAGTTCGCCTTACGTTCTATGTTTTTATGTTGGTTTGGTTTTCTGTGCATTTCTATAAAGATGTATGTATATTATTTTCTAATTAGATTTTTTTATGGTTTATTATTAAATGTATATATTCTGATGCTGTAAAATTGCTTTCATTTACTTTGAAGCTATGTATTTCCGCATGGTTGTACTACTTAACTTTTCCGACCAATTGTCACCTTCTTGGCCTCCTAATACGTTCACTATGCATATCTCTAATGGGGCTAGACCTTTGGTTACTCTTTCTTTGTTGACAATCTCACCACCTTTGATAGTTTCACGACTGACTATTAAGGCCTCTAGTTCTGGCACCCTGCCAGTAGGACCACAGACGTCTTTCAACGGTGTCACTTCAATGCTTAATGCAGGGTTCATTAATTCCAAAAACTTTGTCACATTATGAGATCTTGTCTCAAAGGGTTCCAAGTATTCTGCAAACGACTTGTTGGCTAATAACTCTTTATCTGTGATTCCAACAATCAGTCTATGCTCTGTTAAAAAACTAGCGACGGTTAGTAAAATCTTATGCCCATCGTGTAAATGATCAAACGTTCCCCCAAGGGCACTGACTGAATATTGGTTTTCTGTTTTATCATTTTCTCCAACGATCTTTTCTTGGATCGTAGACGTTACAGGTTCTTCATACGATATATATTTATCACTCGCCATTTTCTCCTTAACATCTTCACTGCATACGTACAATACATCCCAATGCAAGGTTCCAATTATTGGCATCGATTGTTGGTATAATAAGATATTTATTGGTACCAATGGCAAATTCAGCATCATCAGAACATCTCTGCTTCTTGTGTATAAAGTACCTAAGATATTGTCCAAATAAGTGTATGACGTGAATCTTTTCATTAGAATAATATCTAATTCACCATTATTAATATCGCACATCAGCTCCTGCAGACATAAATTCAAGTAATTATCTAGCAAGCCAAAATCCAACCTATCTATTTGTTCCAACACGATTCCTACCTTCACCATGATGCTGATTAATAATATTTTTTCGTAAATGTAATAATAATGTATTTATCCTCTACTAGGAAGCAATCACTCTTCAGATTCTATTCAATTCGGTAATTAATAAACTATTTCACAGAATAAAGAAATGCTAAAATGATTACTCTTATACTCAAAAACTTTCAATAGGTGGTAGTTTCTCTTATCCTGGGGATCGCTAAATATAAATTACAAATTTTGAAATAATATAGCGATGAGCATAAGGGAAATGAATATTAAAAATTCTAGAGACAGAATGGAATGAAAAAACGAATGTAGTTCACAATTCAGAAATTTATTTTATAACCTTTAGTATTTATTAAAGAGTTTGCAGACTATATCAGAACTTATTACAATAGATTAAGATAAGTTATCAATAATCTCGAAACCAAAAATTTAACAGACATGGAAGAAAGTACAGTCAACGATGAGCAGTTACAGAAAGAGAATTGGCAAATGATGCAGGCTCATGTCGAGGATGTCCTAGACAATATCAGCTCAACTACAATAGTAGATATTTTTTTGCAACTTTTAAGTGTGAATCTACCACTTTCCCGTTATTTGATTGTCTCCGTTATATTAAACAGACAAATAGTTGAAGATAAAGCTGTTGAATATTCTGCATTAATTGCGTTGGTGAATTCAGAATTTCCAGAAATAGGTGAATCGTTGATTAAGGAAAGCGTTGCATGGTTTATAAAAGGTTATAACACATATGATAACAGATACACCTATTCTATGATATCGTTAATTTCTCAGTTGTTCAATTACGATGTCTTACATGAAATTGCCATATTACAAATTCTTCATCTACTAATGGATGATATTGAAAATGGTTCAATAGATATCATCATTAGAGTGATGGAACTGACAGGAGAAAAATTATCTACTGTTTGCAAAACTGTTCACAATATGGTATTCGAAAAGTTGAGAGAAATTTTACAACAGAATATTAAGAGCTCTAACATTTCTAGATATTCTCTTAATGCGATAGAATCATTATTTGAGCTCCGAGCAAGACAATACAGACCCAACATATTTCGCCTTATAGATATCCCACCGCATGATTCCAATATGCATACTTTTATGATTGATGTTAATAATATTGAACCTTCTAAGGAGTTGACAAAGTTTATATATCAAAAAGATTTTGATGATAATAATAAGAAATATGATGAAATTAAACAAACAATTCTTAAAAAATATGAACCGAGTGATTCGATTGGTACCAAAGAAGTTAAAATAGAAGATCGAACAGGAACTGATGATGTAGAATTTAAGAAGAAAATTTACTTACTGTTAAAAAGTTCGTTGTCTGGTGATGAGGCAGCTCATAAAATTTTAAAACAAAGAATTCCAGATGTTGAAAAGCAAGACGTAGTAGATGTAATATTTAAAACTAGTATTCAGGAGACTACATATTCAAAATTTTATGGAATTCTAGTTGAGAGGCTGCTGAACAGTCATAAAATTTGGAAATCAGCCTTTCTAAAAATATGGGAATCACACTATGAAAAAGCAGATGATTTTGAACCTAATCAACTACGTATTGTTGGGAAATTATGGGGACATATATTTGCATCTGATTACATTGGATTTGAAGCATTTTCTATCATTCACATGAATGAGGACGAAACCACGCCTGCTGGTAGAATATTAGTGAAATATATTTTTCAGAAACTTGTGTCAGATCTTGGTATAGATGAGTTAAAATCAAGATTGAATGAAGAATACATTCAACCCTACCAAGTGAATATTTTCCCCGTTGACGATCCAGAAAAGAGTAGGTACTCTATTAACTACTTCACTGCGATTGGTCTTGGTGTTTTGACGGAGAATATGAGAAAGTATATTGAACTTATCAATGAGAAGAAGAGAGAGGAAAAAGAAAAAGAAGATGAAGAGAAAGAGAAGGTATATCAAGAGATTAGAAAGAAAAGAATCGAGGCAGCAATTAAACAGCGTAAGCAAAACATCACCACTGATTCGAAACAAACTCCTAGAGATACCGAAACTAATAAATCACGAGTTTCTAGATATGACAGAGGTTCAGGTGTAAGCAAGCCTGACAGATCTAAGACTCCACCAAGGCGTACCAGGTAATTTAAATATTAATTAGCAAATGCATAAACAAGAAGTGTATAATTGAGTCCTGTTCGGTTAGACAGCAACTTGTATTATACTATATCTTTATAATACTAGTATTTGAGTTCAAATATTTTTTATTATAATATTTCGATTTTCAACGAAATATTAGGTAAATAGGTATTTAAGTTAGCTAAAAGGGTATCGTAAAACAAATTAAATTTCTAAACCTTTCTAAATAGGAGGAATAATTGTACTTGACAATTTTATAATACAAGAGGAACTAGTAGAATGATAATATATCAAACTATTAAGAATTACAACCCTTGAAACATGAGAAAAAAGAGAACTGAAAGTTAAATAGATAACAAATCAATGAATCTATTCATTGGAGAAAACACCCCAGTATTTTTCAACACCGTAAGCACCATCGGCCTTCCAGTAGTCGTTGTAGGCGTTGTATAAAATGGCGTCAGCACCACAAGAGGACTTGATGGAGGAGATTGCAGTTTGTTGGTTTGCCTTAGATGGGACAGCTAGACCGTAAGTCTCACCTTGAGATGGCCAACCGGTTTCAGTGATTAATACGTCCTTGGCACCGTCACAAGCAGTCCAGACTCTTTGAATTTGAGATAAAACCCAAGAACCAGCGTCAGCGGCGGCAGTGTTGTAGTCGAAGTAAGCATGGGCATTAACGGCCATGTAGTCAGATAATGAACATAAACCTGGGTTGTTGATGACAGCAATGAAGGTGTCAACGGAAACAACTGGACCGGTGTAACCAGCAGCGGTTAAAGCAGATCTACCAGTAGCGACAAAAGAAGCGACTTGGTCGACGGTGTAACTACCACTGTTAACTAATTCGTTACCGATAGAGACGGTGTAGACATCGTCCCAAGAACCGTAAGAAGAAATAGCGGAAGCAATGGTGGAGATACCAGCCTCAATTTGGTCCATGTAGTAAATACCTAAGAATAACTTCTGGTTAGAACCCTTGGCCTTTAAGACATTTTCAACTTGGTTACAGTCGACACCGTATAATCTGATGACAGAGAAATCGGATAAAGCTGATAAATCAGAAGCGACATCAGCAGCAGACTTACAGGTACCATCAGCATTGTATGGAGAGTAGGTAATACCTTTAGCACCGGCACTGAAGTCAGAGTCGGAAGAACTAGAGGAAGTGCTTGTTGAAGCAGCAGCAGCAACAGTAGAAGAGGTGGAGGTGGCGGCAGCAACAACTTGGGAAGTGGTGGCAGCGGCGGCGGCGGCGGCAGAAGTGGTGGCAGCGACAGCGGCGTTGGCAACAACAGCGTTTTCAGTAGCGACAGCGTTCATGGTTTCACCATTTGGACCGATAGTAACTCTTAGGGTGACCTTGTTGTCAACGGTAGTGGTAACAACAGCACGTTTGTTGTGTTGATGACCAGCTGGGGCAGCAATAGCTGCACCAATCAAGGAAGCGGAAGTTAACAAAGTGGAAAAACGCATTGTAAAAAAATTATTTCACGTAAAAAAAGTAATCCAATTATAATAAGTGAGTGACTTGTATAAAGCTAAAAAAAAAAATTATTGTTTAAATGAATGAATAACTAGTTAGTAATTCTTTTTTTTGTTTTATAAAGATAAAAAGGATTGAATTTTTTTTCTATGGTTCTTTTAAATAAAGAAGCTATAATATACAAAGAAACCTAAAAAACAACAAAGCTATTATATGTATATATATATACAACTACATACATGCGTAACTTTTAAAAATAGATACTACAAGACCAAAAAATAAGCATCTTTATTATTTCTTATATATATATTATCTAAAGAAAATTTTCAGTGTATGATGATGATGTTTGTGTTGTGTTTTTTTTCATTTAACAGTAAGTGTGTTGTTAATGAAATGTCTAATAGAGAGAATTGTAAATAAAAATATGGTGAAGTGTACGTGAGAACGAAAAGTATCTAAACGGTAATACACATGAAACGTGAAAAATGAGAAGAATTTTGAAAACAACAACAGCTTTGTGCGACGAGTTCTCACTGTTCTTTGTTTTCGATCTCGTCTCGAACAATTTCGAAATCGTTAAGTTGTTGTCTTGTTTGTTGATGTGAATAAATACATAACAAATCTCGCGACAGCAACAGCAACATGCTGTACTTCGTTCCACTCACTCACGCTATAGTGTGTTGTGTTGGCTGCCGTCACGGTACCAGATGAATGAGGACACGTCGTGGGTGTGTGGTTCTGTTTTTCACATTTCTTTTTCTTGGTAGACACCCCTTGAGAGAAAGAGAAAGTACCCGTGTACGAGAGAGCAATTGTCGCAGCAACCGAGGATGGCCCTGTGTATTGTCTGCTTCGGGGTCCGCTTGGTCGCCGTTGCTCACTGCCAGTGTGTTTTTTCTCACTGGGTGTATTGTTGTTGCATCTCTCTAGCATTGAGTGGAAACGTGTGGACAATGCCTGCAGGGGACGCACACGCAAGCGCAGAAGAGCCAATTGTGTTTTTTCAATTGCGTGTGCGCTGTTTTCTTCAAGGGAATTGGAACGTTTGTTCACATCCTAAACAGCTCTCGTAGCAGTCTGATTTTTTTTGACAGAGAACATAGGACTGTTCTGGTATCTCCTAATCTGGAAACAAGAGCTCACTGTGTTGAGATCTCACTGCGTTGAATTCTATTCCTCACACACACACACCCCAGGTGTTATACAGTGGTCACGCAGCACATCACAATACATGGAAGAATAATGAGTACGGTGCAGATCACGTGAGTTAGCGGGTTTTCAAGAGGACTTCTCGGCGCTACATGCAAATCACACCATTTTTTCTTTGTGGTCACAGTAGCATCTAGCCCGTAGCCCAAAGAAAACAATCGGTTCTTTCTCAAAACAGACTTACACACTATCTGTTTGTGCTATGGATCTATTGGTCAGAACATTGGAATTCCTTCCTTGGTGGGCGAGCCCCCCTGACCCAAAACGACAGCAAAAGAGAAAGACTGTGTGTTATTCTACGATGAGCAGCAAACAATTACCTCGAGGATTGAAAAGACTAGTCCATTCGAGAGCACGTGCTGTTTTTTGTTTTCCTTTTTTTCTTTTGCAAATTTTTTCGTGTTTTGAGTATCCCTAATGGTACATTAACGCAATAGGAAATCTGTATTATGTCAAACATGATATTTTCGCATCCAAAACTCACGCAGAACCACAGGGTATTTTTTTTGTGTCAACTTTTCAGTGCAGAGACCCCCTTTAACATCTGGCGGAGATAATTTTGTGTCAATTATCATTACATGAGAGAATTTTGGGAGGGCAATTGTGTAGAGACACAATACACGCCAACCAAATCAGATACGGTTTTGAACCGGATATGTGTTTCCGGGTGATCTATTGAAGTGACAGGCCTTCGTATTTCAGGATTTTGCAATTGCCTACCTTATCGATTGTCTTTGTGTCACAATAACATACAAAAATAAAATAAATGTAGCCGCCAGGAAATAAAATAATTGTATGCATACATATAAAGCAACATATTCGAATTCTAAAATGTGTGTTCGTTGACTACACTCTCCCAGGAATTCAAAGGACGCAGATATATAAAGTAGGTAAGCAACATTCGATATATAATTAAACATTCTTCTCATTTATGTACGAACCATCACATTTGCAAATTGGTTCAGGCATTTCCACTACAGATATTGAGTATCCAGCATGGTGTCAGAATGATGAAGTTCCAGTGACAAAAAATGAAATTAAGGAGATATTTAATGAGCTGCAGAAGAAATTCGGTTTCCAAAAATCTTCAGCAGAAAATATGTTCCATCATTTATTGGCACAACTGGACTCTAGAGCAAGCAGGACTACTCCCCATAATGCACTGATCTCGTTACATGTTTCATATATTGGCGGTGAAAATTCCAATTTTAAAAAGTGGTATTTTGCAGCTCAATTGGATCTAGATGAAGAGATTGGTTTTCAAAATATGAAATTAAAAGGTAGTTCATTACAAAGAAATAAAAAAATCGCTAAAAAAAATGGTGTGTCAATAAAGACACAACTTAAAGAATGGAAATTAAAAGAACAAGATTTTATTAAAAACCATCAATTTTTCACTCTCACAACAGAACAATTAAAGAATAATAAAAATTTTAAAACAGAAGATTACAAATGGAAATTAAAAATGAAATCTTTAACTTTTAATCAAATGGCGAGACAAATAATTTTATATTTGTTATGTTGGGGTGAAGCTAATCAAGTAAGATTTGCTCCGGAATGTCTTTGTTTCATTTTTAAATGTGCATTGGATTATGATCAAGCCAATGAAGAAGACCAACAGCAGATTACAAAATACGATGAATTGGATGAGTACTATTTTCTGGATAATATAATTACACCAATTTATCTTTTCCTGAAAAAACAGTTGTACAAAAAAAGTTCAGATGGCACTTGGAAAAGGAAAGAACAAGATCATAAAGATATAATAGGTTACGATGATGTTAATCAATTATTCTGGTACCCTGAAGGTATAGAAAAAATTGTATTAAAAAATTCAGAGAGATTAGTTGATAAACCAATACAAAAAAGATATCATTTATTGAAAGAAGTTGAATGGGAAAAAGTTTTCTATAAAACTTATAGAGAATCAAGAAGTTGGTTACATTGTTTTACAAATTTTAACCGTTTTTGGATTATTCATTTTTCAACGTTTTGGTATTTTACGTCATTTAACTCACCATTATTTTATACAAAAAATTATGTTCAATTATTGAATAATCAGCCAACCCCACAATCACGATTGTCGGTCATCGCTCTTGGTGGCGCAATTGCTTGTATAATACAATTGATTGCTACTATCTGTGAATGGACATTTGTCCCAAGAGAATGGCCAGGAGCTCAACATCTGAGCTTACGTTTCTTTGGATTGTTAGTATGTTTTATCGTTAATGTTGCACCTTCGGTATATATTTTCTGGAATTACGAATTAGATGTTTATTCAAAAAGTGCATTTATTATATCTATTATTCAATTAATAATTAGTTTCATTACAACCGCTTTCTTCAGCATTCGTCCGCTTGGCGGTCTTTTTGGTTCATATTTAAAAAGCGGTAAAAAAAAAAGACGGTATACTTCATCGCAAACCTTTACAGGATCATTCGTAAAGTTGTCTGGAAGAAGCAAATGGTTTTCCTATGGGTTATGGTTTTTTGTTTTTTTATTTAAATTTATTGAATCATACTTTTTTTTAACTTTATCATTAAGGGATCCCATTAGAGTACTCTACATTATGGACATATCAAGATGTAATGGTGATATGTTATTGGGAACGTATCTATGCAAATATCAATCAAGAATTACACTTTTCTTAATGATTTTAACAGATCTAGGTTTATTTTTTTTGGACACATATTTATGGTACATCATTTGCAATTGTGTTTTTTCTATTATATTATCATTCTCCTTAGGAACTTCGATTTTAACGCCATGGAAAAATATATATTCGCGTCTGCCTAAAAGAATATATTCAAAATTATTAGCGACGTCAGAAATTGATGCTAAACAAAAACCAAAATTATTAATTTCTCAGATATGGAATTCAATTATAATATCTATGTACAGAGAACACTTAATATCAATCGAGCATGTCAAAAGATTACTATATCAACAAGTTGATGCTGCCATTTTAGATAAAAGGGTTTTAAAGTCGCCTACATTTTTTGTGGCGCAAGATGATTCAACGTTTAAATCCATGGAATTTTTTTTTAGCGATTCAGAAGCACAAAGAAGGATTTCATTTTTTGCACAATCTTTATCAACCCCCATTTCAGAGCCACTCCCTGTCGAATGTATGCCGACCTTCACTGTTCTGGTGCCACATTATTCAGAAACTATATTATTGTCTCTACAAGAAATTATAAGGGAAGAATCCTCAAAGACAAAAATATCAACATTGGAATATTTAAAGCACCTTTATAGTGAAGAATGGGACTGTTTTATAAAGGATACAAAATTATTAAAAATGGAAAAAGATGCGTTAAAATCAAACGAAAAGAATAAAACAATCGATACAGATAAAGAGTTTGAAGTTGATGATGAAAATTATGAATTTTATTTTGATAAACTAATTGAAAAAAAGATAAGTGACCTACCTTATGAGCTATTTGGATTTTCTTCATCTGAAGCATTTTATACTCTACGAACAAGAATTTGGGCATCTCTGAGAACTCAAACTTTATATAGAACCATATCTGGTTTCATGAATTTTAATAAGGCAATAAAATTATTATATAAAGTTGAAAACCCTTCTCTGCTTCAAATCTATTCAAATAATCAAGAATCACTGGATTTCGAGTTAGAACAAATGGCTACTCGTAAATTTAGAATGGTGATTGCGATGCAAAGATATGCAAAATTTACCGAATATGAAAAGGAAAGCACAGAAATTCTTCTGAAGGCTTTTCCAAATATGTATATCTCATATCTAGAAGAAATACCAATCAGCAATACCAATGAAATTGAATATTACTCTTGTTTAACTAGTGGATATTCTCAGATGGACTTGACAACTGGTTTAAGAAAACCAATTTTTAGAGTGAAATTATCTGGTAACCCAATATTAGGCGACGGTAAATCTGATAACCAAAACCATTCAATTATTTTCTACCGTGGTGAGTATATTGAAGTAGTTGATGCTAACCAAGACAATTATTTAGAAGAATGTTTAAAAATTAGATCTATATTAAGTGAATTTGAGGAATTAGATTTAGAATCTTCCATGCCATATATTCCCGGAATAGATCATGAACCTGATTCAGCACCTGTCGCGATTGTCGGAGCTAGAGAATATATATTTTCAGAGAATATCGGTGTACTTGGTGATATTGCAGCTGGTAAAGAACAAACTTTTGGAACTTTATTTGCTAGAACTTTAGCCGAAATTGGAGGAAAACTTCATTACGGTCATCCCGATTTCATCAATGCGATATATATGACAACAAGAGGTGGTCTTTCAAAGGCTCAAAAAGGTTTACATTTAAATGAAGATATTTATTCTGGAATGAATGCACTATGCAGAGGAGGTAGGATCAAACATAGTGATTATTATCAGTGCGGTAAGGGAAGGGATTTAGGATTTGGATCGATTTTAAATTTTACAACTAAAATTGGAGCGGGTATGGGTGAGCAATTGTTATCGAGAGAATATTATTATTTGGGGACACAATTACCAATTGATAGATTTTTGTCATTTTTTTATGCACACCCTGGGTTTCATTTGAACAATCTTTTTATTTCGATTTCAGTTCAACTATTTTTTTTACTGCTTATCAATTTAGGTGCTCTTAATAATGAAATTATTCTTTGCAATTACAATAAAGATGCACCCATTACTGATCTCGAAAAGCCAATAGGTTGTTACAATTTACAACCTGCATTGAATTGGGTTTCCATTTTTGTTCTTTCTATTTTTATTGTTTTTTTTATAGCTTTTGCACCTTTATTAATTTTGGAATTATTAGAAAAAGGAGTATGGAAGACAGTATCAAGATTTTTACATCATCTGTTTTCTTTAGCACCTCTATTTGAAGTATTTGTTTGTCAAGTATATTCTAATGCGTTAGCTACTAATATCACATTTGGGGGAGCAAAATATATTTCTACCGGTAGATCGTTTGCAATATCAAGAATTAGCTTTTCTACATTATATTCACGGTTTGTTGTCGTATCGATTTATTCTGGATTTCAGGTATTTATGATGCTTGTATTCGGTTGTTTGACAATGTGGCAACCTTCATTACTATGGTTTTGGATTACCGTAATATCGATGTGTTTTGCGCCATTCATTTTTAACCCACATCAATTTTCAATATCAGAATTTTTCCTTGATTACAAAAATTATATCCATTGGTTGTCATCAGGTAATATTCGTTATAAAGAGGAATCCTGGGCAACTTTTGTTAAACAATCTAGAATTAAATATACCGGCTACAAAAAGAAGATGATTCAGGATGAATCAGAAAGGTACCAACCAGATACCAAGAAATCGAAGCTAAGGGATATCTATGCCTTTGAATTATTAATTCCCCTCTTTGTTTTGGCTATCAATCTCACTGCATATATGTTTATAAATTCTCAAAATGGTGTTAGTGATGTTAAACCAACAAATTCGATTGTGCGTCTACTAATCGTCACTTTTTTTCCAATAGTTTTAAATGTAATTATATTGATACTATTATTTGGTATTTCATTTTTTTTGATTCCAATTGCGTCGCTGGTGTGTACTAGAGTGGGAAATGTTATGGCGATGACGGCCCATGGAATGTCAGTGGTTTTTTATTTAATAAATTTCGAACTAATCTGTCTTTTAGAGGGATTTAATATTAGTAGAAGTTTGATATTATTAGTGACTTCCCTAAACCTGACAATATTTATTTTTAAGATGATTACCATATTTCTTCTTTCTCGCGAGTATAAGAATAACAAATCAAGTATAGCATGGTGGACCGGCAAATGGTACGGAACAGGCATCGGCTGGTGGATATTCCTTCAGCCCACCAGGGAATTCGTCGTTAAGATAATGGAATCTACTTACTTTGCAGCAGATTTTTATCTAGGACATCTTTTACTATATTTACAAACTCCGATTTTATTTATACCATTTATCGATTACTGGCATTCAATGATATTATTTTGGCTGACGCCAGGCTACCTAATATCTAATAAAATTTTCTTAAATACTAAAGAGACCAAAATTAGAAAAGCCATAATTAGAAAATATTTCCTACTCTATTTTCTATTATTTGGAATATTATTGTTAGCAATTTTAGCGCCTATATTAATTACAAAGATAATTCCTGAACAAGTTAGCGCTATTACTAACACTTCTTTACCAATCGGAGGATTGATACAACCGAACTTCCAAAACAATAATGATACTGGCGAGAATGCACCTTCAACCATTCTCACTACAACTCCACCAATGCCAACATTTAAAACTGTCCCATAAGAATTTGATAAATTGCTTAACATCCTCTAATAGAAAAACCATCTAACTATTACCGTTTAACTAATTAATTCTATATAAAACGAAATACATAGATTTTTACGTTAAATATATACCAAAAAATTCTGTATATGATTTTTAGTATTATCATAACAATATGAAAGTAGAAGGGTTGACCGACTTGACCTTGACGGCATTGAAACAAGGTGACAGTCTAAATTGAAGAAGTGTGCATTTGCAAATTTGAGTTTGAAGAGTTTTTTTCATGCTTGGCAACCATTGGAAAACGACACTGCACCATTATTTCCCCGGAACATAGCTGTATTATTATCTTGGTAAGGGAATAAATACAATATAAGATTGCATGATATAGCTAATTATAGTAGAGACAGCTTATGAAAGTGGAAGTGTAATGGTCAACGTGTGGCCGCCAAGGTATCGGATCCAAACAACTATGATGTACACTCAGCAGTGAGGTAAACAAGTTAAAATACACTAAAACATGAACCGATTTACACAAACAGATGTATACGGTGCACGTTTCTTACTTAAAATAGCAAAATAGACACAGATCATCGTCTCTATCTATCCTCCCACCCCGCCATCATAACGTATGTATCCGACCTTCGAGATTACATCAATTATACTTCACCCTTCGTGGGAGCAACCTAATTTCCGCTCTTTTAAGCCTCCCAATTGAAGATTAACCTACTATACAAAACAGAAATCTTATCATGTGCATGCGATAGATGGCGTGGTGATAGTACAGTACATAACCTGTCTTCTTCATGTTCAGTTATAATATATCAAGGAAAGCCTGTAATGATTACAAAGACAATGATTGTATGTTTCCTAATTAGGAAACATAATTCATCTAAACTATAACAAAATATATACAGTGTATCTTGCAACTATTTCGATCCTCCTTATTCCTCAGATAACCGCGCAGAATGGGGTTACAGATGCGATCTGTTGGCGGATCAAAAAACGTAAACGTCTCGAAATTGCCAAAATAGGAAGTCCATAAATAATAAGCCTCGATAACGTCGGTGAAATTTTGAAATTTTGAAAATTTGAAGAAATCCGTTTCGTAATTTTCGCAGTCGGTCACGGTTTTCGCGTGGGACACCTCGAGAAAACTACGCGCTTCTCGGTTTGAAACCGAAAAAGAAAAAATGTGGACCCTTTCACGAGATTACTCTCGAGGTTGGGAAAAGAAACGAATTCTGATCTTGGGTTCCGTTTTGTTCTGCTGGGATTTCTTCCAGCATATTACCATGTCCATATTCGGTATATTGTATATAGTGAAACTTTTATGTTCATTTTTCATATTTAACATAAAATATACACTGTTTATCTAATAATAGTACTGAGACAGGAAAGCAAAAAGTAACTAAAGGCAGTGTATGGTTGGAACGTTTGGTAGTGTAAGCTCTTCTCATTCATCTATTTCAACGTTAAACCATAAATAAAAAAATTTCCTGTCTGTTGGGTGAAAAATATATGATAGGTTTGGTATAAAGTATGAAATGTTCATTTGTATATAAACGTTTTATGCAAAACATACTTTTTTTCCTTCAATCATTTTAGAAATTGTCACTTGCACTCAAGACATTTTTTATTTAATACTTGACTCAATTTTAATTTGAAAATCGTTCTTCTTGTATTGGCTGTTTTCACTTTGGTTTCCTTCTTTCGGTATAAGAGATCAAGACTAAACAACAAACTTTTCGAACAATGCTATTTAGAAAGTTTACTTCCGTCGCTTTGGCTGCTCTGTGTGCTACCTTCACAGCTGCTGACGACTTACCAGCTATTGAAATTGTCGGCAACAAATTTTTCTTCTCTAACAATGGTTCTCAATTTTACATGAAAGGTGTTGCTTATCAACAAGATACCGCCAATGTCACTGGTGGTTCTACTATCCAAGATCCTTTAGCTGACTTCGAATCTTGTTCTAGAGATATCCCATACTTACAAGCTATTGACACTAACGTCATCAGAGTTTACGCTGTAAACGTTTCTCTAGACCACTCCCAATGTATGCAAGCTTTGAACGATGCTGGTATTTACGTCATTGCTGATTTATCTGCTCCAGCTGATTCTATTGACAGAAGTGACCCATCTTGGACTGTCGACTTATTCGCAAGATACAAGTCTGCTGTAGATGTTTTTGCCAACTACACCAACGTCTTAGGTTTCTTTGCTGGTAACGAAGTTACCAACGATAACACTAATACCGATGCTTCTGCTTTCGTTAAGGCCGCCATCAGAGATACCAAAAAATATATTTCCGACCAAGGTTACAGATCCATTCCAGTTGGTTACTCTTCTAACGATGATTCTAAAACCAGAGTATCCATTGCTGATTACTTTGTGTGTGGTGATGACGATGTCAGGGCTGATTTCTATGGTATTAACATGTACGAATGGTGTGGTCAATCTACTTTCGAAAAATCTGGTTACGCTGACAGAACTAAAGACTTCGCTAATATTACTGTTCCAGTTTTCTTCTCTGAATATGGTTGTAACGAAGTTTCTCCAAGACAATTCACAGAAGTTCAGGCTTTATACGGTCCTAATATGACTGATGTCTGGTCCGGTGGTATTGTTTACTTATACTTCCAAGAAACTAACAACTACGGTTTAATCTCCATCGACAGTAACAGTGACGTTAGTACTTTGAAGGATTACTCTTACTACTCTCAAGAAATTCACAGCATTAGCCCATCAAGTGTTCAATCTTCTACTTACACACCAAGCTCTACCAGTTTGTCTTGTCCAGCTACTGGCGTCAACTGGAAGGCTGTCACCTCATTACCACCAACTCCAAACCAAGACTTATGTTCTTGTATGGATGCTGCTGCAGCTTGTGTTGTTGATGACAGTGTTGATGAAGATGACTACGAAAAATTATTTTCCTATATCTGTGGTGTTATTGACTGTAGCGGTATCACCGCTAATGGTACCACCGGTGAATATGGTGCTTACTCTTTCTGTTCCTCTAAAGAGCAAATTAATTTCGTATTGAACTATTACTACGAATACAACGGTTCTAAGTCATCGAACTGCGACTTCAGTGGTTCTGCTACTTTAAGAAGTGCTACTACTCAATCTGGTTGTTCTTCAGCTTTATCTGCTGTCGGAACTGCAGGTGCTAACATTTTCAGTGGAGACGTTACCTTCTCTTCCTCTGGTTCGGCTTCTGGTTCATCTACTAGTTCTTCATCTTCTGGCAAATCTAGTTCATCAGGCAAGTCATCATCCGGCAAGTCATCATCCGGCAAGTCATCATCCGGCAAGTCATCATCTAAAAGCTCCTCCAGTTCTAGTGCCAGCAGTACATCTTCTAAATCTGCTGCCCCATCATCTTCCAAGATCAACTTCGCTCATGTTATCTTATCCTCAATCGCTACCATTGCCGTTGCTGCTGGTTTCGGTTTAGTTATGGCTTAATTAGTCACATTTTTTTTTCAATTAAGGGAGAATTTTATTCAAAAATTGTAATGTGAACAATTAGGTGTATTAAAAATCAATCATTAATAAATAAGTTTATATTTACATACTTATTACTATTTCAATTAATCTGATTATTATGTTCTAAATTTGTTGTATTTTCTATTTGTATTTATTTTGATAGTACTATACGAATAGTGGTTTATATAAGTAAAATGAGTGTATATTGAGTTGTTGTTGGACGATGCTAATTACAATGATATTCAATTAATCGTTTGTTACCATAAAAATTTCGTTTAATGCTTTAGCATCCATAGTGGCTGCTCTTTTTTGTCTGATCCATTTGGAACGTACTGACAATCTTGTTGATACAGTTTTGGGAATGGTGGATGCACTTTTGCTCACGTCAATAGATCTCAGTTTTTTGTCTTTCTTTTCTTTCTTGTGCTTCTTCTCTTTCTTCTCTTTCTTCTCTTTCTTTTCCTTCTTTTCCTTCTTTTCCTTCTTTTTTTTCTTATCTTTCTTGTCCTTCTTATCCTTTTTATCTTTCTTAGATTTCTTAGATTTTCTTTCATTATCATCACTCGAGTCTTCATCCTCACTTATGCTTCTCTTCTTTTCATTCGAGTAGTTTCTTAACTCTTTAGTTTCTGGATCCCAGGTGCTTGCCAAAACAGCACCTTGGACAAAATGTATACCCCATTTACCATTTAAAATTTTATTTTGACGTTGTTTATCCAATTCACTGGAGATTTCTTCTTCCTTACCGTTCAATCTCCCTAAGATTCTTTGAAATACGTCTAAACCAGCACATTCGCCATTGTCGAATTCATCTTTTCTTTCTGTCCTCTTGATCTTGGCACCTAGACCAAGGTTGTCTTCTTTGATATGAACTTTGATATGGCTAGTATTGGAAGTGCTGGGAGTCATGCCCAAACCCATACCTGTCTTCCATCCAAATTTCTCCAGCTGTTTGAAACCGAATCTAGAGGTGTTATTACTCCACGCTGTGTTTCTCGGATCTAGACCAAATTTCTGTTTATTTCTTGTTGCAGCTAAACCCATTATTGTAAGATACTAGCAGATATGTCTCAGGAATGAATGTCAATGGCCTCAGTCAATGTGTTTTCTCCACCCTGGTAAAGGAACGATAGGGTTTTGAAGTAAAGGCTCTATTAAACCTATGCTCATGAGTATTTAACCAAGAACTGAGGATAATGGCAAAAGCTGATATCATCTCATCGCATCTCATCTCATCACAGTCGTAGAATTTATCAACTCACTATACAATTTTTCACAGGCTGAAAAAATTTTAGCATTACCCGACCCTAATATTATTTTTCCCGTTCTGAATAAAAGTCACGTGATATAAGAAATAGTGGCACGTGACAGAAATACTGTGTTTCGTGCGGGAACCAGCTCCCGGAGTAATGTGTGCCTGCTAGCTGTGCTGTTCATTACTTCCATGTGCTAGCAAAGCATCAGGTTATTTTGTGAAATCTTGAACCATGGCAATTTCTTTTAACAACATCCAAACATGCAACACGCACATTGTTTGCCTACTGCTTAACACTCAACTTGAACTTCCGACATTGACCAATCCAACAGATACCTTCCATCATCTCGAAACAGTATAACTCTCACTAATAACTAACAGTTCCGCCAGAGGCATCACTATCACCACTTTTCCATCCATAGAGAGGCTTCGAGCTGCTTTAGACAACTCCTCGGTTCCGCGGAACTGAGGACCATAGTAGCTAGCAAGAACGCGACCGAACCTGTTTGTTTCACCCACGCTCGCCATCACCTCCCTGCTGTGTTTTGTCAGGGGGTCTCTTTTTCGGTTTAGGAGCCCACGATACCCACGCAGCAGTTGGTCTTAATACTTTCACGTTCTCGAGGAAACGGCAAAAAAGAAAGGTGACCTGATTGCGCCTGTGCGGTTTTGCTCTAGCAACATGGCTCGAAGACCGAGTTCAGTTGTGGTTTTTCTTGGCCAAGTAAGAGATTGCGTAGTCTACTTTTACATTTGTTCATGCACGTTTTCTTCCTGTCTGGTTGCTCTCCGAGGGCTTGTCTAAATCAATACTTTTTCACATGCCGTCAGAACTTGTTGCACGAAAGCGGAAATGCTGGAGATAAGCGCTACGGAGTCGCAGGTAACTGGAATGTTGTGGGCAGGCTAGACCCACCCGTACAATCTGTGAATTAATGTCTCGGCAAAGCAAGTTTTTCTGGCAATTTTCCACTTTCGTAAACCTCTTCATTGAAAAATTTTACCCTCAAATTATTTATAGCACACCAAAGATAACGCATCACTACACTACAGCAGGTTATCTAAAAGTGATAAGGCTTTTATTAATAATTATAGGTGCTAAGTCACATATAATTATCACATTGACAATATATTTAATTATTGATATATATATATAGCTGTATACATATCTACTACACTTTCCGTTTCTTTCTCTTCCCTTCCTTGAAGACTGAGAGCATCTCGAATCACAGTGATAATATAAAAGTAAGATGGTCGATGGGCATGGTTCTACAGGGGTAGGCATTGAATCCAGTTTAAGTTCAGGTTCTGCGGATATAAAAGATGTCGATTCCGAGAAAATTCAAACACACAATATAGTGGTCAAGTCAAAGACAAATGCGGATACTGTGGATCTCCGTAGGTCCTCTGCAAGCACCTCAAACTCCTTCAATTACCAATATCTTCCTTCCGGTGATTACGTAGTGGATAGAAACAAACCAAAGACGTTTTTGAATAGAGACGATCTGGAAAAAGTCACAGACTCAGAAGTTTTCCCTCAGAAACGTCTGTTCTCTTTCTTCTACTCTAAAAAAATGCCAGTCGTTCCTGCAAATGATGATGAGAGAAAGGATCTTCCACTGCTGAGAGCCAACATCATCTCGAAAATCTTCATTTGGTGGGTCGTATCGATCGTTAAAGTCGGTTACAAGAGAACTATTCAACCAAATGATCTGTTCAAAATGGATGAAAGACTGTCAATCAACAACATCTATACAAGATTCGAAAAAATATTGAATTCATATGTAGAGAAACATAGAGCTATCTACAGAGAAAACCATCCTGAGGTAACTGAGGAAGAAGTGCATAAAAATACAACATTACCTAGGTTTACGGTGGCAAAGACTCTTATGTTTACTTTCAAAGTAGAGTACTTCATCTCCATTGTTTTTGCTGTCCTATCAAATTGTGCATCAGGTCTCCTGCCTTTAGTAACAAAGAGATTGATTACTTTTGTCGGGAAAAAGGCTTTATTCCCTGAATTACATGTCAATGCAGGTGTCGGTTACGCCATTGGTTCCTGTGCAATGATGGTTTGTAACGGTATTCTGTTTAATCAATTCTTCTTAAGTTCTCAATTAACCGGTGCCCAAGTCAAGGCTTTGTTAACAAAAGCTATATTGAACAAAATCTTTAAAGCAGATGGTTATACCAGGCATAAGTTTCCAAATGGTGAAATTACATCTTACGTCACCACAGATTTGGCAAGAGTCGAATTTGCTTTGTCATTTCAACCTTTCATTGCAGGTTTCCCTGCTTCATTGGCTATTTGTATTACATTATTAATTATTAATTTAGGCCCAATCGCGTTAGTGGGTGTTGGTGTCTTCTTCGCTGTCTTCTTCGTTTCATTCTTCATTTTCAAACAAATATTGAACTTGAGAGTGGTTTCTTTGAAATTTACTGATGCAAGAGTCACAGCGATGAGAGAAGTATTAAATAACATGAAAATGGTCAAATTCTACTCATGGGAAGATGCATATGAAAAAAATATTACAGAAATTAGAACTAAAGAAATTAAATATGTAAGGCAACTACAATACATTAGAAATGGTATTGTGGCCTTATCGTTTTCGTTAACTAGTATTGCTTCCTTGGTCACATTCTTATGTATGTACAAAGTCAATCATGCTGGTAGAACACCTGCTAATGTTTTCTCATCTCTATCCCTATTCCAAGTTTTAAGTTTACAAATGTTCTTCTTCCCAATTGCTGTCAGTACCTCTATTGATATGTTTTTAGGTTTGGATCGTATTCAAAATTTATTACAATCTTCAGAAATGTATGATAGTTTCTATCAAAATGAAATGAAGACATTGCCACCATTAGATGAGTCAATTGCTATCAAGATGAATGATGCCTCGTTCATATGGCCAGATTATGAAAAGATGGATAAAGAGGAAGCATTAAAAAATCCAGAAAAGGATACAAAGGGTAAGAAGAAGGATAATAGAAAGAATGCAGCTGGTGATTCCAAAAACTTTACAAACGATAAAAATTCAGAAAATTCAATTGTTGATTTAGAAAAGACAGCCTTTACAGGATTTACTAATCTGAACTTTGAAATCAAAAAAGGTGAATTTGTTATGATTACAGGTCCAATTGGTACTGGTAAGACTTCCTTATTGAATTCCTTTGCTGGTTTTATGGAAAAAACATCTGGTACTATCCAAATCAATGGTGATTTATTAATGGGTGGTTACCCTTGGATTCAGAATGCAACAGTCCGTGATAACATTATATTTGGCTCTCCTTATGAAGAAGACAAATATAAAGAAGTTCTTCGTGCATGTTCATTAGAATCTGATTTAGATATACTACCAGCTGGTGATAAGACGGAAATTGGTGAGCGTGGTATCACATTGTCAGGTGGTCAAAAAGCACGTATTAATCTTGCTAGATGTGTTTATAAAGAGAAAGATATTTATTTACTTGACGATGTTCTTAGTGCAGTCGATTCCCGTGTAGGTAAACATATTATGGACGAATGTTTAACAAAATTAATTGGTAATAAAACAAGATTATTGGCCACACATCAATTGTCTCTGATTGACAAAGCTTCTCGTATCATCGTTTTAGGTAACGATGGTTCAGTCGAAATTGGAGATGTTCAATATATGAAAGAAACTAACAAAACTTTAAAAGTTTTGTTGGAGAACACTAATCAAGCTGAAGAGGAGGAAGAGGAAGAGGAACGTATGTTGGAAGAAGAAATGATAGAGACTAAGGAAAGAGAGATCAAAGACCTTGATATTTTGGAGAAGACCTTGAGTAGAAAAGATGTGGATGAGAATATTAACGGACGTACAATAGAAAAAGAAGAGAGGGCTGTTAATAGTATTAAATTGTCAATTTATAAGGAATACCTAAAAGCTGGTCTCAATAAATGGGGTTTTATTATATTACCCCTTTACTTGATTTTAGTCGTTGCTACTACTTTCTCTAGTTTATTTTCTTCTGTTTGGTTATCCTATTGGACTGAAAACAAATTTGAGAATAGGTCTGAAAGTTTCTATATGGGTCTATATTCATTTTTTGTTTTTGGTGCTTATATTTTCATGACAAGTCAATTTACTATATTGTGTTACATTGGTATTGGAGCTTCAAAAAATTTAAATATCCAGGCTCTAAAAAGAATTATTCATACTCCAATGTCTTTCATGGATACAACTCCTATTGGTCGTATCTTAAATAGATTTACAAAAGATACAGATAGTTTAGATAACGAACTAATCGAAAATGTTCGTCTAACTGTTTCCCAGTTTGCTAATATTGTTGGTGTTTGCGTAATGTGTATTGTTTATTTACCATGGTTTGCTATTGCAGTTCCATTTTTGGTTTTTATTTTTGTTTTCATACAAAACCATTACCAAAGTGCTGGTAGAGAAATAAAACGTTTAGAAGCTATCCAAAGATCATTTGTTTATAATAATTTTAATGAAATCTTAGGCGGTATGGATACTATCAAATTTTATAAAAGTGAAGAAAGGTACATTGCTAAGTCAGACTATTTGATCGATAAAATGAATGAAGCTGGTTATTTGACGGTTTGTGTTCAAAGATGGGTTGCTATTTTAGTTGATATGATTGCTGTTGCTTTTGCTTTAATTATCACTTTATTGTGTGTTACTAGACAATTTCATATTTCAGCATCTTCAGTTGGTGTCTTATTAACCTACGTTTTACAACTTCCTGGTTTATTCAATACTCTTTTAAGAGCTGTGTCTCAAGTTGAAAATGACATGAATAGTACCGAAAGGTTGGTATCGTATGCTACTGACTTACCTTTGGAGGCACAGTATCACAAACCTGAAACTGCACCACCTGAGTCGTGGCCTGAGGAAGGTACTATTAAATTTGAAAATGTAGATTTTGCTTATAGACCTGGTTTACCTATTGTTTTGAAAAACATTAACTTACAAATTAATGGAACTGAGAAAATTGGTATCTGTGGCCGTACTGGTGCTGGTAAATCAACCATCATGACTGCATTATATAGGCTAAATGAATTAACATCTGGTAGCATTTTAATTGACGATGTTGATATAAATAAGCTTGGTTTACATGAGTTGAGAAAAAAATTAGCTATTATTCCTCAAGATCCCGTTTTGTTTAGAGGTGATATCAGAAAGAATTTGGATCCTTTCCATGAAAGAACTGATGAAGAATTATGGGATGTTTTAGTCAGAGGAGGTGCCATTGCCCCTGAAGATTTGGCTGAAACCAAAGCCCAGCATATAACAGAAGATGGTACTTCAGCTGATTTGCATAAGTTTCACTTGGATAAAGTGGTTGAAGAGGATGGCGCTAACTTTTCATTAGGTGAAAGGCAAATATTAGCTTTAACAAGAGCACTAGTTCGTAATACTAAGATTTTAATCTTAGATGAAGCCACCTCTTCTGTTGATTATGAAACAGATAGAAAGATTCAAGAACGCATTGCCACAGCATTCAGTCATTGTACGATTCTATGTATTGCGCACAGATTGAAGACAATTTTAAATTACGACCGTATTTTAGTTTTAGAGCATGGTGAAGTTGCTGAATTTGATACACCAATGAATTTATTCAAAGATGAAACAACAATTTTCCATAATATGTGCAAAAAATCTGATATTACTATTGATGATTTTAGCGACTTATAAGTAGACAAAATCTAAGCACTGTATAGATTAACTGTATTTACAGTTTCTAATTTTATGTACTTTGCAAATATATACATGATAGAATCTTTAGTTCATATATGAATTTTTAAATTTAAAAATATAAGAATTTAAAACTATTAGGAGAGCAGTTGTACTCTCTTGATATTTATATATATATATGTGTGTGTGTGTGTGTGTGAATAAGCAGGCATATGAAGATGATATCCTAATGGTGAATTATGAAATAATAATAGTCTGATAGAAAAAATAACTTATTAAATTTTCTCAAATTTAAGAGAAGTTACAATCCAAAGAATATTTCAAAGTGTCATCAGAAGTGAAAACACCCCAGTGTTTTTCGACATCGGAAGTACCGGAAGTGTTTGGCTTCCAATCTTCATCGAAAGCTTCAAAAACAACGACATCGACACCCCAAGCTCTCATAGCACAGATACCTTGTTGCCAGAAAGTCTTAGCGTTGTCGACAGATGGGTAAGCATTTTCGTAGTTAGTACCTTCACTTGGCCAGCCGGTTTCACCGACCCAGAAAGTGATGTCAGTAGAACCCTTTGTGGTTTGAATAGTTTGTAAAGCTTGCATGATATCGTCAAAGAAAGAGTATGAAGCATTGTTCATAGTTTGACCTTGCCAGTAAGAAAAGGCGTTAGCCATAACGAAATCACTAGCTTCGATGACAGCGGCATTATAGCCAGCGACCAAGACGTTCCATGAGTCGACGGTACCGACTTGCTTACCACTGTATGAAGAACCGTCGGAATCGTTGATGTCAGCAACAACGTCACGGACTTGGTTGATCTTGTCAGCTAATTCGGAAGCAGTTAAATCTTCACGGTATAAAGCTTCGGAACCAACTAAGAAACCGGCTATGGTTGATTGCTTTAGGGCTGGTAAGTAAGTTCGTAAGGCGGCAATTTCTGCTTGGAAATGAGAGTCATCGGTTGGCCAAACACCTAAGAACAGTTTGAAACCTTCAGCTTCAGCAGCAGGTCCCAGGTTTTGCAAAGTGTTACAATCGGAAGCGGCGTACACTTTAACGGTGTCTGTGTAACCTTTCAAAAGTTCTAAATCACTTTCGAATTGAGAGACACTCTTACAAGTACCGTCATTGTTCTTAACACCCAAGTTGAAAGCTAGCTCACCTAGAGCAGAAACTTGTGAAACAGTGAAAGCAGCAGCTGCTGCAGTGGAAACGAACGTAGAAAAACGCATTGATGGTATCTAATGTGTTTAGTTATATGTCTTATGGGACGTTGAGCAGAATAACCAGAAGCCCATAAAAACAAAACAGCTGAAAATGAATCAAATCAAATCAAGTCAAAATATTTATAGTGTTACGATATTCTTATGTTTGTTATTTATTTATATATGAACATTGTTTGTTGAACGATTATTTATTTTTCAAAATCAGTGGCATCTCCGGATGACGCTCCTATGAGCTCTTGGGCCCGTCCACGGGGGCAGAGAGAACACTGTAGCAAGACACCGCTAAAAGGATTCCCGTCCTGACGGTTTCCTGCGGGATCTGTCTAGAATCTTAGTGAACGCACATGTTTCCAGAGCAACTGCCGCAGCAAAAGCATGAAGAAAGGCAAAGAAGAAACAAAACCGGGCAGCGTCGTCAGACGCACCCGCAGCACAGGCTGCAAAACATGCTGCATTTTTGATTCTATTCATAGCAACATCACAGAACGCGCCGCAGAACGTCGCCCTTGTTTCTTTTTTTCTCCTTTGTTGTCTGTGGCAAGCGGAATATCGCTATTTACGAACAATGTCTCCACGACGTCTTCTGTGCGGTGTGCGACATACAACTCTCTCTCGTCAGAAATGGCCGCAGGCGGACACTACAAGCGCGCCCGTAAACGGGTAATGCCTGTTTTGATTTGTACACGTGATGTGCACGTGCCAGCACGTGCACATCACGTGTACAGCAACAGGGCACAGTGTCACAAAAGAAGAGCGTTTCACGCTCTTCTTTTGTGACACGCCAGGGATTGGACCTGGCGCGTCAAAGCGGATCTTCGTAATGGCTTATATGGAATAGGTGCATGGGGCATTCAAGGGCGAAAGCTTATTACAGATGGTTATACATGCGATATATTTATATATATATATATAGGTGGATGGGTGTATTAGCGCTACATAGTGGACAGCAGTGTCAACGAGATTGTGCAGCAGTCGCTGATTGGGATCATGCCTCTTGGGGCTGCCCCAGGTAGTTCTAGCTGGCCGTCAAAGAATTCGTGTGGGCCAGAACACCCTTCGAACATCTCCTTAGAGGCCTCAAACGATTCCAGTATGTGTTTCCACTTCCCGTACAGTACTAACAAATTTGACATTTGTGCAGCTGGGGTCTCGTCCCCGTTCTCGCTCGTCTTCTTTTCAGATTTTACTATGCTCTGTATACGAGGCAGCTCATTCTCGATACTGTCGTTCTTCTTTAGCTTTTCGTTGTAGTAATAATCACCACTATTGCACCAGATTGCTTGTGAATAACCCTCTGGGAAGGCGCTTTCTGTAAACACAGATCCGAATTTCTTACACACACGGACATGGTACCCAAACGATGATTGGGCTCCCACATAGTCTCCGTATGCTTCTTGTGGGGCGACAACTCTCTTCTCAACGGTGTCTACTGTAACACGCACATTCACCGGCACTAACTGACTCTTTAGTTCCAGGCACTCGGATTTCCCAATGTTTATGTACTTCGTCTGTTTAAACTCTTTAGCCTTTTTGCTGTTACTTTGGTTACTATTGGTAGCTTCTGGTTTGCTCATTCTGACAGCAAGACCCTCTCTGAAACGGCCTTTATCCTCTTCATAGTATCTCATGAATGGTAGAACAGATAATCTTGGCAATTTGCATGCATACTTGAAATATTTATGGTAATCCTTCTTGAACACGGTGTTGACCAAATATGGAGGTGTAACGAAGTATTGTAATAACGTAGCAATTAACATCGGTCTCGACAGTCTCTTCTTCGTCTCACCTTTGGTACCTTTAATATCTTCGGTGACTTCAATTGGTGTCTCTTTACCTAGATCTAAAATAATCACCTCACCAACATTGAAAATGGTAGCTGTCTTTGCAATATGATAAATGACATTTGTTGTTTGTTCTAAATTTTTACAATCGTCTGTTATACTAGTAGGTATGCAAATAGAGTAATTCAGATTTTTTGATGAAACTTTCAAGCTCTTAGTAGGTTTCTTTAAAACAACTTCTTTCTTAGCAGCATGGTTTTGCTTCTTCTTCTGCTTTGTCTGCGTAACGGACACTGCCTTTGAAAAGACAGGTTTCTCTTCTTTAAAACTCTTCTTAACGGCCATTCCAGATGATTTCAAAGTTGAAGATCTTTTACAAGACTGTATCTCCCTCTTTCCAGTAATTTCATTAAGTAAGTATGGAACCAATACTGGAACCACCGTAACTCGCTATCATTTGTTAAATACACATCACTATTTATCTCCTCTTCTTCTAGTTATTCGATGAGCTTGAATCAAGATTGTGAGATGAGCTTGAAATTTTTTTCAGTTCGTTAATTGTGATTGAAACACTTCATAAGATTCTTACATATATAACAGTAAAAGTAGCCAGTTCTTTAAGGTAATGAGTGCATGTATGATTAAGAGTATTTATAAAAACATGTTATTATTACTATTACTATTGCTATAGTGACATACACTAAACTTTATATACTATTATAAAAAGTAAGATAACATGCTGGCTGGCACCCTATCGGAGGAGGATAAAGTTTGAGCAATTTCTTGTAAAGCGGCCTTAGTAGCAGAACTGTCAGCCTTGATCTTTTCAGCAATGGCAATTAATTGTTCATCGTCAATGGAGTCAACGATTAAACCAACTTGCTGTTCAATGGCATCAGCCTTATCAGCATCACCGAAGTAGGCAGCATCCTTTGGAGCGTTACGGACAGCTCTCTTGTTCTTCTTTTTGGCAGCCTTGGCAGCTTCCTTGGACTTCTTCTTGTCAGCTTTAGCAGAGGCAGCAGCGTTGGCTTCAGCTTCGGCTTGGGCTTTGGCTTCAATTTCAGCTTGTGCTTTAGCTTCGGCTTCGGCTCTGGCACCGGCTTCTCTTTCCCATTTCTTTTGTTCCTTCTCTTTCTTCTCTAATTCTTTAAACATCTTAATACGTGGATCTTCGCTCATAGCTCTTTCAACTAACTTGACTAATCTAGAATTGTCAGCAGTCTTCTTCTTGTCTCTAGCAGCCTTGTTCTTCTTTTCAATGTAACGCTTGTGATCTCTGTTAGAAGAGTCATCTGGAACATCTTCATCCAAGAATTCGAAAGTTCTCCAAGAGTCGAATCTGTTCCAGAAGCCATAGAATTGTTCGACTTCCTTCTTTGGAGTCTCGGCATTACCGATAGTTGGAATTGGAGATTTCTTGGAGAAACGAGCTTCAGATTCGAAAACTGGGGCCCAAGCTTCGTAGAAATCATATTTGTCACCTTTCTTTGGTGGTAAAACATCAGCTTCGAAATCACAAGAGTCGTATTGAGATCTCTTGGTGGGATCGGTTAAAGTTTCAAAAGCCTTTTGGATGATCTTGAAGAAACCATCTTGGTCTAAACTAGCACCGGAAGCAGATTTTTTGTCTGGATGGTATTTCAAAACTTGCTTTCTGTGAGCCTTGATAATTTGGCTTTCAGTGGCCCTGTAACGCAATTTAGATAGACCCATAGCGGCGTATAAGTCAGCGGTCTTCCAGTCTCTTGGATCGTGAATCAGTAGGGTTTCATCAGCTAATTCGGTGTCAAATAATAACTCATCTGGATCAACGTTAGATTCATCAACAGTCTTGACGTTCTTCTCAGCCTCAATCTTCTCAAATTCCGACCAAGTGTGGTTTCTTAAAGTTCTTTGAGCATGATGCAAAAAGAACTTACCAACTGGTTCAATTGGACGACGAACAATTTCGGATTGTTTAGCTGAAGAATTCACTTCAACGCTAATATCAGAAGTTAAAGCAGGTAATGTGAACATTTTGGAAACTCTATAAAAAAGAACAGTGATGATTGTATGCTCTACTATGGTTGTCCCGAACAAGAATACAAGAAAAAATAAATACTAATAACAATAATACTTACAATCGTAGAAATGATTCTAACTGTTAACATATATGTTTAATATATACTTAATACACTGAACAATCTGTCCAGCCTTCACCAACAGAACTTGTTCTTCTTGTTACTAAAGTGAAAAAAAAATTTTCTTCACTATCTGTTGCCGGTCTTTGACGCTTCTTAATGCTCATCGCATCTCGAAATTTACAGAAACTCATTGATAGAATATACAAACAGTAACTAAAGTTCAATTGAGATGACTAAGTTTAATGTTAATTTATTATTGATTGTAGTTTAATATTGAAGTTAGAAGTGTTGTTGTTGTTGTGTTTGTTTAGCTTCTTTTTACTTTTATTTTGTTTGTTAATTTAAAGTTTCGAATAGTGGAGAAGAGTTATAGTTAAAAGAGCATCCGGCGATATAATTTTAAGGGAAGGAGTAAAGGTGAAGGTAACGTTTGACAGACAATGAATACTGCTCAAAAACAGGATTTGTTGATCTTCAGTGATCATTCTGTGATTTCGAATCAGATGTGCAATGGAAGCACGCATGATTTAATACTTGTCACCCATTCAGAAGCTACTTCTCCAACCTGGTTATTGAATGCATTAGTGGAGACAATTGTGTTTGGTGTTCCATATTCATTGAAAGCTGAAGCGAATTCTAGTCAGCACCAAGTTGGCAAGAGCAGCAGCAGAAATGTTTCATTGTGTTCGTTTGTTCACGACTTGAAATTCGTTGAAAACTCCCTAATGAAATTGAAAATTGATGTGAACCAATGTACTTTCATCGACTGTATGACAAATTTCATTGTTAATAACATTGGTAAGTCAAATGAAGTGACACTGAAAACTTTAGTCGAGAAATTCCCAACAAACACTAATGGAACGATCTTTTTGGAACAACCGGAACTATTGTTGAGTCTTTTAGATGATTTGACAAGTGATCAATTACAAAAAATGTTTATCATTCCGCTTATGAAGAAATGTGGTCTTTTGATTATAGCTTCGAATACTGGCCTGGTGGCAATTGATGAAGATCACATCGCCGCAAAAGAATTAACTGAATTTAAAAGATTTTTCATTTCAAACATGCATAAAGCCTTGGTTATAATGAACCTGAAACCACTGGATACAGGAAGAGCAAAAGATATCACCGGAACACTACGAATCACAAGAGGTGGAAAACACAACTCCTACGATAAAATTCATCCGGTTGAAAATGAATATTTATACTTGACTAAGAGAGACTCAACTAAACTATTTTACAGATGAGTTACAGACTTTCATATAGGAAAGAACCTGATTTTTTGCATGGAATGGTTTTTTCTTCCTTTATTAGCCTTTAAGGAAAAACCAAGAAGCATAGCACAGACCTCCGACTCAATATAATGACCGCTATACAACTACTTATAGCTCATCGTTAATAACATATCCATCTCTCTCTCTCTCTCATGCTTGAAGTACTTTTATACTATATACTGTGTCGAATAGCCATTACCCGAACATGTGACCTTATAGTTCCAAGAAATCGAAAGTTAACGACCTTCGGGTGGCAAAATGGGATATGAACTATAAGTATATAAAATAGATAAACAGTTTATTAATTAATAGTACTAGAACTTCTATAAGTTTCTCATCAGATCCATAAATCGGCTATATTTGTATTTGAGGTACTGTAATCAATTGAGACGTTTATTTTGCATTAGCGATCAGGAAATTATTTTTTTAGTGATAAAAGAAAAAAAGCACCAAAAGAAGACACAGATATATTGTACAATTGAAGTAATCGTTAAGTTTTGAAGTTGCATTAGGTTTTTGAAATAAAGATCTTTTAATATAATAAAAATAAGATAATTTTGAAGCATGTTTAGAAATAATTACGACGGTGATACAGTCACTTTTTCTCCAACTGGTAGGTTATTCCAAGTTGAATATGCTCTAGAAGCCATCAAACAAGGCAGTGTGACCGTTGGTCTACGTTCTAAGAACTATGCAGTTATTACAGCTTTGAAGAGAAATGCTGATGAATTGTCATCATATCAAAAGAAAATCATTAGATGTGACGAACATTTAGGGTTGTCTCTAGCTGGTTTAGCTCCAGATGCTCGTGTTTTAAGTAACTATTTGAGACAGCAATGTAATTACTCGCAATTAGTGTTTAATAGAAAATTGTCAGTTGAAAAAGCTGGTCATTTGTTATCTGATAAGGCTCAGCAAAATACTCAATCTTACGGTGGCAGACCATACGGTGTTGGTTTACTAATAATAGGCTATGATAACAGTGGTGCTCATTTGCTGGAATTTCAACCTTCAGGCAACACATTAGAAGTTTACGGCTCAGCCATCGGTGCTCGTTCACAAGGTGCTAAGACTTATTTGGAAAGAGTGATGGATAAATACATTGAAATTGAGGACCCAGAGGAATTGATAAAAACTTGTGTTGAAGCTTTGAGACAGTCACTTAAGGACGAAACATTGACCACCGATAACTTGTCTATCGCAATTGTGGGAAAAGATATCCCATTCACACAATATGATAATGAAAAAGTCACACCGTACCTATAATACATGAAACCCCCATAAAAGGAAAGCAAATGCCATATATAAAAATATAATTAAACTATTATACAGCAATAAATTAAGAAAGTAAATCATATAGTTCTATTATAACATACATTTAAATTTTTAATTATTATCGTAAAGATACCACTACCAATAATTTTACCTTAAATGAATATGATGTTGTTTACCAAAATTAATAGGCAGACACGTTGTTTCTTCTTCATTTCTTACTTTTTTAAATGATACGTTTAATAAGCAAACGCTACATAAATATATATGATATGCACTGGTGCTTAATTAGTAACAACTCTAAACATTCAGTTATTTTGGAATTGTTTCCATCTCTTTAATGCTGAGATTGAACTTCTTAATTTCAAACTTTTTTTGAAGCTCATCGCTTCTGAATCCAAAACTGAAAAAACTTTAAACAACGTACATAATCTAGATTTGTATAAAATATTATTAACTGAATTGTTACCTGAGTTGTTCTATTTAACTAGTAAAGGACACAAAATATCATTCATTGAACTAAGAGAATTTAGGTTCTTTGAAAAAGGATTTTTGCATTAATGGATCATTGTCCCCCCAGAAATTCAAATAGATATTGAAATCATGGTGGTAACGTTAAAAGATATACTTCCAAAATATAGACCATCAGTTTACAACTTAAAAAATCTGCTTAGAAACAATGAGCTAGTATTGGATATGCTAGCCGATGTAAATGAAAGGAACGTCCTTGCATCCGAGGTGGTTATGATGACATTACTGTGTTCGAAGTCCGGTTCTTCGATGCTTGAGTATTACATGAGTAACATTGACACAATAGATGATTATAAAACATCAGAAAATTCAATATATAAAAAAAATACTGCATTAGCACTTCGATGGGAAAATAATGATGTTTTGTTAATCAAATTTTTAACCATATTGCTTTCAAATAGAAAAACTTTGATTAAATTCACTACAGGAAAAGACGACACTTTGTCAAAAAACATGGCATTTGCACAAGATTTAAGGTTCCTCTTTAATAAGCATTATGATGAAACAAGTTATTTACCTGCAGCAATTGTGAAGTCTGAGCAGTTCGATTACTTGGAAGCATATTGTTCGATTATATGGCCAAAAATTAAAAATATCCTACTCGAATCTTTAAATATTGATAAGCAATTTCAAGATGTCACAAATTCATTTTTCCATAAAATAATAAAATTGTATAAAAGAGAGTATCTTGTTTCGGCAGAATTCCTAACTTTAATTAACGTGTTGACTAACAGCGTACTATTCAGTTACATTGTTATGTTATCTGAAGGGTATATCAGCTCAAATTATGATGGGCTCCTTTACAAATCTCCTCCTACTTATAATGTAAAACAAAGAGAAAACATGATGAACTCATTTGGTGAATTTCAGTCTTCTGCTATGCTAACGAATGATGAAAACAATTCTATTGATCTAATGAAACTGACAGAAAGAAGACAAAATATCCTTTATAAGGTTTTAATTTTTTCAAAACTAAAACAGATTGAACCAGAATCATTCCAACTAATGTCTCTATTATTTAATAGAATATGTGCCTTAGTAGATCCATTGACTCAACCAATACCGAATGATGAGCATGTCATTTCTTTAGATTTATTATACAAAATATTTTTGGCTATGATGCTCCCCCATGTACAAGTGCTTATAGAAAGAGAGTCAAGCTACGATTGGAGATATGAGATTTCTAACAATTTACAGAAAATATTATTCTATGCATTTTTAAATTTAAACTGTTATGATATGGAAAAGCTAAATAAAGTTGACGAAACTAAGCATTGGAAAGAACAATTGCATTTGTGGTTACCACATGGATTAAATCCCCAAAATTTGGAGTTACTCTATATGATATGCATATTCTGTGTGTATGCCATTTTTAAGCTATATGAAGATAAACCACTTCATTTCAACCCATTTTTACCTACATTGCTTTCGACTTGGAAAAAATTGACCTACGTAATGCTATACGGTTTGCAAGTTGACAGATTTGAAGAAGAAAATGAGTCATTTAATACACCCATTATGGTCAGAGCTACTATCAGAGGCGCATCTGCGTTAAGGTCTGTAGTGGCTTCTATCTTAAATAATCAAATGGATGGTAAGAAACATGACTTCCAACATGAACCTTTGAATACTTTCATGTCACCTCATGGCAGAAAATTATGTACTGGTGCCTTGTATGCTGATTTGAAATCGTATACTGCCTCTATGCTGGCATGTGGTATGGAGTTTAAGGATATTACAGAACTACTATCGTATTTACAACCTGGTGATTGTTTTGATGAGGATGTAAAGTATATGTTTGAATATGAATACGATGATTATAATGAGCCTGAGGAAGATGAATCGGATGAAGACGGGGAGAGAAATAACAGTGAAGAAAATATCAAATTTAATTTCAATCGTCGTAGATGCAGATGTGTTTTTAGTGATGATGATGTCTTGGAACATGGTGACTTTAATGATGCCAATTCGGAGTACAGCAATAGTGAAGAAAACAGTAATGATGTTGATAATTTCGTGTTACCTAATGATGGTATCGATAAACCAAAAAATGGGGTTGAGTTTGACTTCGATGGTAAGGATTGGAGAGCTGTTCCTCGTCACTTAAATATGTTTTACTCTTTCGATTATATATTTATCGAGAATCCATTAGAAGTTTTAATAAGATCATTAATTTCAGAAGCGTCTGCAAGTGCATTGAGTAAAAAGAAATCACACCTTTTACTAAGGAATATTGCATCTGTTATTAAAATTAACCAAGATTCTAGAATATTAGGTAGTAAACGTTCACCTAACGGAACTGATTCTTCTAAATCCCAAAATGGCTTATCAACTGGTGATTTAATAAAATTGATTACCGCAGGAGATACGTTTGAAAATATTTTGAAATTCAATAGGGAGTTAGGTTGTTTTTTAATGGATGAACTTTTAATGATTCTCGGTTATAGGAGAGTACTACTATGGTTTCTTACGCATCTGACCTTATCTCATACAATCATTTATTATATATTTGAATTATTAATGCATCATCGTGGGCAAGTGTCTGATACAGAAAGAGAGCAAAGTGAGTTATCCTATACATTTTCCAGACAAGGTGAACTAAGGCTATCAGATCTTGAAAGAGAAATGCTCTTGCAAGAATTTTTTACGAATGCCACAATGTTCTTCTCTAGTAAAAGTGTGTTGTTTGCCTCAGACACTGGTGATAATAATGAGATCAACACTGATGTAGATGGTGAAGAAGGGTTATACTCCTTGTATGCAGTTGGATTGATGAGAGTAACGTGTATTATGATTATCAGCTTATTTGATAATGCAGATTTTGACTTAAGTAGCTCTGAAAGTATATTTGAACTTCAAACTTTGTTAATGGGATGGATTAATATAATTCCTGAAGCTAAACTCTTATTTTTCAAATTAAAAGAATCTGTTAAATCTTTCAATGGTATTGACAATCCTGAACTTAAGAGTATTGAAGAATCATCCACTACAACGAAAAAAACAACGATAGATGAAAATTCAGAGCAGTATCGTTTTAATAAGAAACTTCTCAAAACTTTTCCTAAATCATTCAGCGGAGATGACGGTGATATTCTATTGAAAACCTTTAAAGATTTTCTCAGAAACTATTCTTTTGATTCAGAACCTCCATACATTGGAAGAAAAGTCATATACGAATCTGACGAAATTCTTCAATTGACTGATATTGAAAAACCAATTAGTTTACATAAATTCTTAAGTGGAGAGCAGTTGTATGACGTTGATATTCAATTCGATTACGGAGACAAAGAAGCTTAAAAAGATGCCGATTGAAGAATAAATTTGTTTAAGCGATTGAGTTCGTGAATATATTCTCATTTCTATACCACTGCCTATTGATAACTATTTACTTTTGCATGTATAAACTTTTGATGTTATATTATTCAGGTCAGATTTCTTAGATAGTTTTTAAGACACTCAAGTTTATCTTTTATTCCCAATATATAATATTTTGGATCATTGGCTAACTTCTCCAAACTACCGCTTAAACCGAGTATGTCTTCTAGCTTCAGAAGTTGTGTTTCTTTTTCAAAATCTTCATTAACTGATGTATTCAAAGTCTCTAATACCTTATCTGAGTGTTCTACTACATGTTTATTAATAGCTGTTTTGTTTTGTTCCAATATACCTTCAAAAATATCTCTCCTTTGAGATTGATCAAATTTTTTATAATAGAATATCAGTTTTGAAGAAAAGCTTTCCAGATCCCTTTTTGATGTAATGAATTTATTTATTTTAAATTGTTTAAATAGTTTCTTATTATCCTTTTTAATATCTTGAAATATTGTATCCGGTGAGATGTTTGCTTTCGATATGATATGTGATAAATAATGATACTTTGTTGGTTCTAAATTTTCTTCCTCTTCATTTTGATCGGCAACATTATCGTCAAGGTTATCTTCTGCGCTACTATGAGCTCCTGAGGAATCTGTTTGATCGTCTTTGTCCACAGAAGTGATGCTGTTGTGATGTGAGTGTTTTCTTGAACACCATTCTTCAAATATATCCTCTCTCAAGGAGTTATCAGTTATCAGATAAAAGTCAGGGTCATCCATAACTACTTTTGACTGGTTCGACCATGTTGAAAATGAATTCAACTGGTACTTTTCAAATAACTGAAAATATTTTTCTTTTGAGGCATTAAAATCGAGTGTCTCAACTGAATTGAGATTTTCTTCATTGAAATCTGTCTCTGTACGAATCACTTCTGTCCGTATACCATCGTTTTGTTGCAAATTGTCTTCAGCAAGGTCAATTTCATTGAATTTGTCCTCCCGTATGTCAACTTCCTCGTCTGAAGAAGAGTAGTAATCATTAACGATACCATTGTCAGTAGCAATTAAATCACCTGGATCTTGCTTGTCTGCTGACTCTTCGGATTCTTGAGCCACATTTACTTGCAATTCCTTATATTCATTTGAAATTTCATTTTTAACAAAATCTAAATTTTCCATGATCTCTTCATAAACCTGTAAATATTCATCATAAATGAACCCTCTCGCCACACCGACAAGAAGTATCAGTTTCTGTTTGTCGATGGATTGCAACAGTTGAGTATTCAACTCATCATGCAATTCTAAAACCGATATATTTTCAACAGCATTAAAATAGAATTTCTTTCCTAAAGAAGAAATCACCAAATACCAATCATTAAACAATGGAAACGCAAAAACTGGCGATTCATCCTTCTGTCCCTGAGATACAGCATTTCCTTCAAACAGACTCTCAGGCTCATCCCATGTAGTTTTCTTTGTCTTCAAATTATAGTAATACTTCTGACCATTCGGAGCTATAAATTCCTTCCATACCCTAATTTTCATAACTGAAATTGTGGCTGGTATTGTGGTTGCTTCTCTGTCTGGCACACAACACAACAACTTAGACCTCTTGGCCACATATATTTACCCCCATTCTATCCATAAGATCCCACACCCTCCACAAACTTGACCATCTGCACCATTGTTGAAACATATCATGCTCGATCGTAGACTCATTTTGGTGATGAGATGAGATTGAGACCAAAATTTCATGTCCTCGTTACCCCGCTTTGCCTTTTAAATTCAGCGGAGTTCAATTTTCCGAATCGTTAACACAAGACAGTTTGGGTGGCAAAGGAAAGGGAAACTACACTCTGAACATGTATAAATGCATAGATATAAATATGTGAGAAGATGTAATGAGCATGGGTGGATTAGTAGTTCCAATTGAAACAGAGATACGGTTATAATTGACCATTGGTGGGAAGATCTATTGACAGGAAGATCTGCAAGCACAATTTTTTTGAAAAAATAACAGGTGATAAAATATGGGGTCAAGAAGATACGATTCGAGAACTACTATTTTCTCTCCAGAAGGTCGTTTATATCAGGTTGAATATGCTTTAGAGTCGATTTCTCATGCTGGTACTGCTATTGGTATTATGGCTGAAGATGGTATTGTCTTAGCTGCAGAGAGAAAAGTTACCAGTACATTGTTGGAACAAGATACATCTACTGAAAAGTTGTATAAATTGAATGATAATATTACAGTGGCAGTGGCAGGGTTGACAGCAGATGCTGAAATTCTTATAAATACAGCGAGAGTGTTTGCTCAAAATTATCTGCAGACTTATAATGAGGATATTCCAGTTGAGGTTTTGGTCAGAAAACTAAGTGACATAAAACAAGGTTACACTCAACATGGTGGTTTAAGACCATTTGGTGTTTCTTTTATATATGCCGGTTACGACGAACGTCTGGGTTACCAATTGTTCACATCAAATCCATCGGGTAACTACACGGGTTGGAAGGCCATTAGTGTGGGTGCTAACACTTCAGCAGCTCAAACCCTCCTACAAATGGAATTTAAAGACGATATTAAACTAGAAGGAGCCATAGAACTTGCATTGAAAACATTATCCAAAACCACCGACAGTAGTGCGTTGACATACGACAGAGTTGAATTCGCAACAATTAAAAAAGGTGAAAACAATAAAGTTTATCAAAAAATTTATAAACCAGAGGAAATCAAACAACTTTTATCAAAAGCTGGCATAACTAAGAAAAGTGAAGACGGTGAAGATACAGCGATGAATTAAGCACGTACGCAAACACATGTGCGAACCAACTCATTCCCCACATAATAAACAGAAAACTGTAGTTTAGAATATAAAGCAAGTACTTATATGTATATATCTATATATTTGTCATTTAAAACTAATCATTTTATCAATTTACATCAATAAAGCAGAATATCAAAAATCGTTACGCGCTTAATTGTCGTTATTTATACTTTAAATACAAATAGATACTAAAAATTATAAAAAGAATGATTTATAAACTATCTGAAGAGTTTTGTAGATTGTAAGAAGGTCTCACAATACGGATATACTTTCAAGAGGCCTTTCTATTTTATCGACCAACTTGCATGTGTTTGTTTTTGCAATTGAAGTCCATGAATAAGTTAGCCTCGATATTAACATTTGGAATTGATTATTTCAATAAGAAAAGTTAGAAAATAGAATTTACTAGATGGTTGGTAATTTTTTAACGAGCAATGACATGCCAGTTGGTTATGTGACACCTTCCTTTCCATCCCTATATTGGCCTATCAACAACTCAAAATATAATACTGCGTATTTATATGATTCATATACAATCTGGCTGTTCACCGTGTATTGGAGTTTGATATTGAACGGGTTCTTCTACGGCGTTGCAGGTGCCCTGGCATGTTTCACGCATAGAAAGAAAGGCGGTGGGTTCTGGATCCTAGCTATATATCTGGTCCTTGGAGGAGTACAAGGCATAGTGCTTGGTACCATAATCGGGTACATTATAAGCGCCACATACTTATCCGCCCTGTTTTCGATGTCAACTTGGATCCCGCTTTGCTGTGCAGTAGCACAAGTCCTCTTCGAGGTCACCACAAGTTACTCATTAGTGGGTAACCTGATGTAGCACCCTCGTCCACCTCACTCCAACCCAACCTCAGTGACCTTCTAGACAAGGCAGCAACTGCACGTGAATCCTCCCAGGCTTTCATAGGATTACCCGCCCTATGGTTGTTAGTAAGAGGCTTCGCCGATTTGAAAATGGTCAGTTTATATCTCAAATTCTGTAAAAGGTCAGGTAGATTAATGAATCATATAACTCGTTTAATGGTGAGTATGATTTTAAGAATGAGTTATTAGGATATTAGCAGTTATAATTTCATTTTTAACAGCCTTCTGGTAGAAATTTAATTATTCGTTGTCTTTCTAACGTAAGCAATTATAACAAATATAATAGAGCAGTTATAAAAAACTATTTTAATTCATACAAATTACAACATACGTCATGTCCACATCGCTAATCAATCGTTCTTTGACTACAATCAGAACTGAATTAGAGTTCTTGAAGGAGTCAAAGGTCATCAGTGATTCCGTTTTCAAAGAGATCAATAGTTCTTTACCAGAAAGATATGATCCATCAAATGCTCCTTCGATGCTTAGTGCTACCACTACCCGTGACAGTACGGCTCTAGAATACGTCGAAGCCATTTATCGTTTTGATCCACAACAAGATGGAGATTTAGCTATCCAGCCAGGTGACAAAATCCAAGTGCTAGAGAAAATTTCTCCAGAATGGTATAAAGGTAGCTGCAATGGCAAAGTTGGTGTCTTCCCTTCGAATTATACTAAGCCAGCATTCTCAGGTTCTACAAATGCCAGCAAGTCTGAGTTAACGCCTGTTCCTCCACAATATCAACAACAACAACAACCCATACAGCAGGTTCAATCTTACCACTCTTACCAACAACCATTCCCACCTCAATCGACAAATTACTATCAACAAGCTCCGCAGCAACAGCAACAGCAACAGCAGCCTGAACAACAGCAACAGCAACATCACTCTAATACCGGTAAACATTTGAAGAGTTTTGGTTCAAAATTAGGTAATGCTGCTATTTTTGGTGCAGGTGCAACTATTGGTTCAGATATTGTTAACAGTATCTTCTAGATGTTAATTATAATTATGTGCAATATAGAAACTTATGTTTGTTCTTTTTGACAGTGTGAAACTTGTTTGGTACTTGAAGTATGGGTTAATATTGACGTTAAGGGTTAGAAACGTTACTCGTTACGGGTATTCTCTAGTACGTTAAGAATATTTGCAAATCGAAAATATTTTATAGATGAGTTATAACATTGATTTAGTTGGTTATATAGTTGACCTCATATCTGTGTTTTTTTATTATTAATATATATATATATCAAAGTGTTTAGATATACTTCTGATTTTGCTCCCAACAATATATATATTTCTATCATTATTTCTTATATTTACAAGTCCTATCTCCGGTTATAGATATTTGCTATAAGAGCGATTGATTCTGTTAATGATTCTCAAACTCAACGAAGTAGTATTATTTAAATTTCCTAATTCTGTGATATCTCTTAACCATTCTTTTCTTCTCTCCGGTTCTACTAATATATATCCTACTTTTTCAAGTATATTTAATTCAACAGTTAATAAACCCTGTTCATAATATGCTTTTTGCCCAACTTCAGTGTCTTCCATCAAAGATATCAATCTCTCTGTGCTATTCAAACTTTGAATCATGGCTAATTTGTATGTTTGAATATTAGACCAAATGTTACCAAGCTTCACTAACCTACAAGCAGCTACAGATCCAAAATAAACTATTGCAATTGCGGGAGATAGAGCCAATACACCAAATACTAATTGTTGTGATTTTAACATTTTATCAACACCATCCAACACTAAAGATCCATCGACTTTGGTCTTCTGCACTTGAACTAATAGTGATCTGATTAGTTTACCAGTAACTATATTTTTTACAGGGTTTTCCAATTGGTTTTCATATATTTCCATGAACTGGGTTAAATCTCCATGCTCAACTTGAGAGACTAAAGAATCAACATCTATATTGGAAGAAGAATTCTCGCTCACTAAACTGACCACCATCCTATTTAATGAATTCAACTCTGACGGTAAAGTATCTTGAGACATCATCGCAATGGAACTATTTTCATCATGTCTTACAGTAGCCCAAACTTGTTTTAAAGGTTGCCAGATCCAGTTATATAGTAATCCTGATACAAATTCAATAAGATTTGCACGAATAAAATCAGCAATTACGATCCTATTATGCCACAATGACGATATTGAAGATGGACCATACATTAATGTCAGAAGCGTGACAGGCCATATTCTCACCAATATTGAAGGCTTTTGTATTTTCGTTAACTCATTTGCTTCTTTAAAATTTGAAGTTAATTTAACAATATCAGAAAGTGTTTTGTTTGTATTTGAATCTATTTCGAAGAAAGTTTTGAAATAATTTAATTTTGCATCCAATAGTTTCTCTTCTTTAGATTTCTGAACGTTACATATCAAATATCCTAATTTCATAAGGTAGCGTTCGTGGATCGAATCGGTAAGGTTAAGTTGATTATGTAATTTGTTCTTCAAAACAATATGAGGCAATGAAAATAAAACTTGCACCTTCTTGGTTGTTTCCCTTGGTAATCCTACAAATTTAAAGCTTTGAACCATAAGTAATTTATTAAATTGTGGATATATGTCTTTTGCAATATCAGTTCCGATACATTTAACATCTTCGAGAGTCAATGAAGTTTGTACAGATTTCAGATCTGATACTTTGCTTCTTATTTTATTTGACACTGCCTTGATTCCATAATATAATTCTGAAGGTAAAATCTGTAAACCATAAAATAAGGAATACAGTTTTGAACTTGATACGGATTCGTAATAACTTTTAACATTATTAACTCTCACCAATTGATTGACTAATGTATTCGTAAGGCAATAATAACAAATTATCAGTACATAATGAGAAATCCCAGCTGTGATAATATTTTGTAAATAGTTAGAGGATTTTGGGAGCTCATCTATTTTCAAAAGAATCTCTTGGATTTTACCAAAATCAATATTCAAGTTCGAGTATGTTTTTCTTCCACTTATTTGTTTACATAAGTTCTCTGATAAATTTTTGATTTCAGACAACTGATTTTGTAAAACTTCTAAATTTCTCTCACCTAAGCTACTATTGACCACATTTTCAGATTCATTATCTGGGAACACTAAAGATTGTAGAGATTTTTCTAAATTACTTGTCACTTCTTGTATTGACTGTACAACGAAGCTATCTGTAATCATCTCCAGTTAATATTTCAGAAAGTAGTATTAAGTCTCTATTTCCTAAAAGAAGATTAATTATAACAATTGATTATATATCTACTGGTTGTCTTCAATTTCAATTCAATAAATCGAACACAATATACATTTATATGGACCCTTATTATAAACTCTCCAGTAATGATTTCTTATGCGCGTAATTAAATTTCTGAGGTAGTAAACTTCGTTAAATGCATAAAACTCAAATCCTATATTAACAAACAAAAAATAAGTAGTGCAAATTATTATAAGAAGGAATGTATAACCGACAAGTATACTCTTACTACTGTTGTTCACTTGCGGTGAGCAAATGATAAGAATAATTGGGAAATCTATAAGCTTATTCTGTCAATCCTAATTAAGTTTAACATTCTTTCTATTCGAAAAATATCATATATATGAGAGTGGTTCTATATTTACAATAAAACTGATAGATAACAATAAACCAATCTAAACCTGTAATCTATTTGAAAAAAAATTACACACACTTCTAACAGAATGTTGAATAATTTTAACCGGAAATATCTATTATATGGTATCTTATTGCTGCTTGAATTGGTAGCCGTCTCGGTGTGCATTGAAGATCCGTTGATAAACGATGATCCATTTTTTGAATTAATGCATGAAGAGTTATTCAAAAGCAAAAGAAATAATGAGTATGGGTATGATAGTTTTGGTGAAAAATTACCTCCGATTTTACCTCCTGAGAAAGTCAATGACGATAATAAGAGTCTGCTTGACAACTCTGAAGTTCCATCGTATGTGATTGATTTTTGTCCACTTGTACATTTACATACCGAAGAGGAATATTGGCCTTCTGATATTGCTGATTATGTCAAAAATTTTAATCTAACAGATGCAACAGGTAATATTATACTTGGTGGGACATCCGAAAACCCTTTATCATTAAAAGATCTGAAGGCTTACTACAAGCTTAAGCATAAAAATAAAAAGTCTAAAAAAGACAAATTTATTTCAAGTTCCAGCGTAGTAATGACTAGTATAGATGACTTTGATAAAGATCCAGATTGGTTAATTGGGCACAGACCTAAATTTGGTACAGGTTATATTAAAAAAGGTCCGGCAGTACTAGTTGTTGTAGATAAAGGTAATGGATGGGTTGATGCTTTTTGGTTTTACTTCTACCCTTTTAATTGGGGACCCTATGTTATGGGAGGTGGACCTTGGGGTAATCACGTTGGTGATTGGGAGCATTCGCTGGTTCGTTTTTACAAGGGTGAACCAAAGTATCTTTGGATGAGTGCACACAGTGGTGGTGTTGCGTACAGGTACAGTGCTATAGAAAAGATGAAGAAGCTACGTCGCGTAAATGGTAAGCTAACACCAGAGGTTATTGAACGTCCTTTGATTTTTGCAGCCAGAGGCACACACGCAAACTATGCCTCTGTTGGACAACATGCACATGATGTACCTTTCTTTTTCATGCCATTGAGTGATTTTACAGATCGTGGATTGATGTGGGACCCTTCTCTTAACCTATATTCTTATATACAAATCGGAACTACAATTACTCCAGCTAATGATAAAAGCAAAAAAGTAGGTACTGATTGGCTATACTTTGCAGGCAAATGGGGTGATAAAGAATTGCCAAGGAGTGATCCAAGACAAAAATGGTCTGTTTTCCAAATGAAATATATCAATGGTCCAACAGGACCATTGTTTAAGCATTTAGATAGGATATCTCTATGCCCTTCATTCAAATGGTGGAACTTCCTGAACAGTTGTCCTCAAAGAAGATTCATCAAGAAAAGTAACGGGTTAAATGCAGAGAAGAATGATTTAATTGGTGACAATTGTGGGGTACTATTGTACAAGATAAGACCAAAATGGTTGAGAGGAATATTTAGATTAATAATGTGGAGAGGAGTGATCTGTTTCATAATGGAGTTTTTTACTGGATAAAAATCTCCTAGTCTTTTATTTAAGACAATTGATAGAATTAGTAGTAAATAGCGAGTAGTTAATAATCAATATATACGCACATTTGAAAAGAATTGTTCATTTTAACGACACTATTTTTGTTTTTGTAAATAAACGTTTATCTGACTTCCAGTGAGTTCAGCTTATCTTTTAAGCAGGAAAGTTACTTAAATTTCAAACAAAAACATGAATATCATGACTGGAGTATTAAAACAGTATTTAATTTTCTTAATGTGCATTAGCTTATACAGATGCTCCAGAACATGCAAATGAACACTAGTGCTGGTATAATGTTGTGATTTTTCCATTAGCATGTATTATTAATTCACAATTATGTAAATTAGTAAGCCTGTGTACCGTCATTAACACCTTCAGCCTAACCTATCTGTCACTATCACCGTGTTCCTTCTAAGTGACTTGAAAATATTTACTATCGCAACAGTTCTGCGGACGTTTCTGTGAAAACTCTAGAATATTCCAGAAATAAAATTCATTTTTTAGGCAGAAAACTATTTGTTCTCTGCCTGTGACCGAAAGCGGTGGTACTGGATCCGGGCGGTGAAAGAAGCATCTCGAAGGTGACAGAACAGGAAGTGTCAGTTGCTTTGTAATCATCGAATTAGATGTTAGAGTTTGAGTAATATAAACATATAAATAGAGGTAAACTTTGTATCGTAATTGTGAAACTTTTATTTTCGGATTCTGTTACTGTTATATTGTAAAATAATAGAACACAACAACAAGACAAGTATCGCCGATTATTACGAACCTATCTAATAACAAACAACAACAACAACAAAATACAACAACAATGTTTACGGTTTTAGAGTCCCCATGTATTTTAAAACAATACCAACAACCTAACAGACGTCAATTTGTACATCCTTTCGCACAACCAATGGCATGTGCTAACGAACTGGATTTTTTCCAATTATTGCAACAAGTTGCCTCTAAGCAAGAAACCGTTAAAGCCCAACCACCTCGGGAACTTAGATATTCTGTCACGACTACCGATGCTAATAACCATGTCATTTCATTATACAAAGAAATTAGTGATGCTAGATACGAAGAAATAATGAGAGGAGCTGTTGAGAATATCAAAGACGAGATCTTGAGAGAACATCCACAGTACAGAGTAGCTACTGATTTCTTTGGCAACACATTCTATGTCAAAAACACAGTGAGCGAGCATGAGTTGCAAAATGAGATCATAAAGAGATTCGACCTCAATGCGTTCAACAAGAAGATTGCACGCAAGAGTTTCAAAGGATTCACCATTGAAATCAACGACGACAGCACCGAGTTTGTAGTCTACAATGAATCTGAGAATGTGTATCAAAAATTCGAATCGCCAGAATTAACGACTTTGAAAAACGTCAGTGTGTCTGGATTCAATGTTCAAAAAAGCGATGACCAACTAAAGAATTTTGCAGTGTTAAATATTGCAGTGTCAATTGCTCCACAAGCTGATTTCCGTGTCACTGATAGAGCAGCCGCACAAGCCGCACAGACTGCGTTAAACAATCTAATTGAATGGTCCATCCCACAAAGAAGAGAAGTGCAAAAGCAGGAACAAGAAGAAGCAGCAGGCAGAGAAGCAAGGATCGATGCTGAAAGAAGAAGACAGCTCGAACTGCAAAAAGCCAAAGAGGAAAAACTGTTGAAGCAAAGAGAAGAGGAGAAAAGACAAGAAAGAATTAGAATTGCCAAACTAAAAGAACAGAGACAGAAGGATTTAGAGGCCAAGATCTTCCAAGAGAGAAGAATCCAAGAGGCTAAACTTGCTGAAGAGAAGGAGAGAATCGAGAAAGAACACGAAAAGGCCATGAAAGAACTCGAGGAAAAACAAAGACAATTGGAACTTAACAAACAAAAAGAGATGTTAGACGAACTGTTCCCAAAGAAGATAACCATCGATTACAATAGTGATCACGAGAACGACAAGAGTGCCTCTAAAGATGAACAAAAGAAATCGAAAGTCCAAAATTCAAAAAGAAGGTCCTCATCACCACCTCCATTGGAAGAAGTAGAAGACGAGGAAGTCAACCGCTACAGAGAGCTATTACAGAGGTCACCAACGAACAACACATCCATAATTGAGGATGCCTTAGACTAAACACATATATATCTGTCCCTTATATAAGATAGTATAGCCATAATAGACATAATAATTCCGATTAAACACCGTATCACGACCGCATAGTGTTGCTATTTATAGAAGTAGCAGGGCGTCCGAGCGTGTATCAAAAATAGCCGAACAGGTCATAACTGTCTTGGCACTGCCACCACATATAGCATGCTTGGGTTGGTTTCCTATGGACTTTTGCACCACCAACTGCGTACACCCATACCCCCCACTGTCGACCGTCACTGCTTTCCCTGCGCACCACGACGACTCTGAGACGCAGGCCACAAAAGGAACGCCATTCGCAAACACCTCGACACAAAGTCGCGTCATTTTGCACGCGCGGCGGACAGACGGACCGCCGGGATCGAGCGACCGCTGAAAAGACGCGTCAAGACGGAAACGCACGTGACTCCCATGGCCACTTTCCTGTTTCTCGGCAGACCGCAGAGCCGTCGGAAGTGACGTGGGGCCCTCGAGACAAATTTCTTTTCGGGCCCGAGAACAGCTGCGCACGCGTTGGGGACAAACTCGAAAATACAGGCTTCCACGCACCGATTGCCGGGTGTTCTGCGGTGTTTCTGCCGGGCTCAATGAAACAGATCAAATATTTTCGAAATTGTTCCATTTCGAACTTTTCAGCAAAACTGCTAGTGATAAAAATGCACTTGATCCAGTGCCTGCTATTTATAAATACACACACACAGATATATATATATATATATATATACAAGTTTGTGGTTTTCGGTTGTTGCTTTGTATTCGTAACGTTGCAGCAGTGCATTGACTAAGCTACTATACTCATACTGACGCTGTTATACTCATACTGACGCTGCTATACTCATACCCACGCTACCGTACTCCACACTTGCAAAGATGTCTCGAAGGAATTTGACTAACAATCAATCGAGTGAAAACCTATATTCCAATCCTTTTGCAGACCATTCTTACGACCAATCAAGAAATAACAACTCGTCAGACAGTTACGATGACACATCCCACCTGAACATAGAACACAACGACAATAATGAGAACAACGGTGGGCTAGACTATCAAGGCTACTACTCGAAAAATAACTCAAGAGTAGATGCAAATAACATAGACTATTCGTACATGCACCCTCCGGTCACCTCCGGTAACGTCACAGCAAGCACCAGTCAAAACAATTTGAACAGTCTAGGAATTTCTGCCTCTTCAAACCAAGGCTTGTCAACTACAGATATACTATCGCCGCCACAGTTCGACAGGTATCCTTTCGTCAACAGAAATGGAGAATCAATCTCGCCAAATCCTAATAGCAGTTACACCAACGTCAGATCACTATCGAACTCCCCGGCCTTGAATTCGGCTTCTTCCTTCTCATCCAATAACCCATTCTTGAATGAACATGATTTTTCACCCTTCGGTGGCTACCCAGCAACAAGTTTTCCACTACTAATGGATGATCGTGAAGAAGACGATTTCTTGCATAACCCTGATCCAGAAGAAGAAGCAAGACTGGATAAAAAAAGATTTGTGTCGGATTTCAAAAATATGGATAAACGTTCCTTTGGTGGGTTCTTAGGTGTATTCTTCCTTTTCTTAGCTGGCATTTTTATTTTCATCGTTCTGCCAGCAATTACATTCACAGGTGTCATTGATAAGCCCACGGAAGTATTAGTGACAGGATTAACATCATACACATACCCAACCTTAGCAGGTATTAGAACAGATTTAGTAGACCCAGACACTCCTTCTTCAGCTAAAACAAGAACATCGAGAAAAGGTGAGTCATGGCCTTTGGTATTCTCAGATGAATTTAATGCTGTCGGCCGAACATTCTATGATGGCGATGACCAATTTTGGACTGCGCCAGATATTCATTATGATGCTACAAAGGATTTAGAATGGTATACACCAGATGCCTCAACTACAGCAAATGGTACACTAGCCTTAAGAATGGATGCCTATAAAAATCACGATTTATACTATAGATCAGGTATGCTTCAAAGTTGGAATAAATTGTGCTTTACAGAAGGTGCTTTAGAAATTTCAGCAAAATTACCTAATTATGGTAGGGTTACAGGTTTATGGCCAGGTTTATGGACAATGGGTAATTTAGCAAGACCAGGCTATTTAGCTTCAACTGAAGGTGTTTGGCCATATAGTTATCAATCATGTGATGCTGGTATCACACCAAATCAGAGTTCCAATGATGGTATTTCATATTTACCAGGTCAAAAATTGAACGTGTGCACATGTGATGACGAAGACCACCCAAATCAAGGTACTGGTAGAGGTGCCCCAGAAATCGATATTCTTGAAGGTGAAGTTGACACTACTATTGGGGTTGGGGTTGCATCTCAATCTCTGCAAGTTGCTCCATATGATATTTGGTATATTCCAGATTATAACTTCATTGAAATTTATAATTTCACAACTACCACTATGAACAGTTATTGTGGTGGTCCATTTCAACAAGCTGTTTCTGCAGTTACAACACTAAACACAACTTGGAATGAATTTGGTCCAGATGCTGGATATTATCAAAAATATGCAATTGAATATCAAAATGATCAAGAAACAGGATATATAACTTGGTATATCGGCAGTACTCCTGTCTACACTATTTACTCACAAGCTCTACATCCCAACGGTAACATAGATTGGAGACCAATTAGTAAAGAACCTATGTCAATTATTATGAATTTGGGTATTTCGAACAATTGGGCTTATATTGATTGGCAATCCATTTACTTCCCTGTCACATTTAGAATTGATTATGTTAGATTATATCAACCAAGTGACTCTATATCAGTAACCTGTGACCCTGATGACTATCCAACATATGATTACATTGAAGATCATTTGAACGCCTATTCAAACCCTAACTTGACTTCTTGGGCAGCGGCAGGTTATTCCAAACCAAAAAATATTCTGACCGGTCAATGCTCAAGTTCTAAATTTTCATTGGCATCTAAATAGCTAATTAAGCGAGGGGATAAGTTAATATTTATAAGATACAAAAATCTTATAGGAATAATATTAATTTGTTTTTGTTCTTGATGGAAAGAACAAACAATACTGCATAATTAAATACGTATAAATTATTAAAGAAATACGTGTTGGTATTAATAATAAAAAGTTATTAATTTTGAAAATATATATTATAATAAGTTCATAAATATTATACAAAAATCTATATAGTAATATAAAAGGTCAAATTTAAATAAATTTTCCATCCATATTTAACTTAAATATTTCTTAGTATGTTGCCAAGAGGTATATCAATAGTTAGTCTAGTGTATACCTCCTAGACATCATGAAACTGCTCGAAAATATTCAGGGAATAAAATTATATGCATGAATGCAACAAATAATACACACTGCTAAAAATAAAACGTCTCCCAATCGCTATTCTACACAATGTAAATATTAAATATGGTCTAACTTTATTCCCTGATCTTTTTTGTATAGAAAAATCAATAGCTAAATATAATTATAACATTATCAAAAGTATATGATATTAGATTAAAAAAACCAAGTCTTTTATATCCTTGATTTTACCTAAGGATAAATAAATTGTGAAAAGAAAACCTGCTTCCCCTCATGAACATGACATAAAGAGAGGGAAAGCCTTTTAAAAGCAACGATATCCTTTACATTCTGTTCTTGTTAACCATTCTTGAGATCTAAGATCTACATTCTCACTGTCGGATCAAGTCATTTTCTCGAAGATCTAAAAAAGGATGCGGGTGAAGTATGTAAATCTACAAGAGACATTAAATTACACTAATATGAAATAACATCTGTTGTTGCGGAAAATCAAACTATGATTTAGTAAGCTTATTAATATTATGGTGATCTTATCGTTAGATCCAAGCGATACAAAGAGTTGATTCAGTTTTATCCCTGAGAAGGTCCAAGGGAAATCACCTCATCACTAATGAAAACACTTCTTTAAAAACATCATTGAATATCTAGGGTATACTATAATAATGATTCAGTTTGGATTCATTCAATTAAGATGCAAAGCTATTAAGATGTTTTCAACATATTAATTACTTCCAAAAATGGTCACGTTAGAGGATTCTCAAAAATCTCGAAATTGATTATTAATTTTATAGTGAGAAAGGGGATTTGAACTAATTGATTAACCAAGCCAAAGTATGGGAGAATAATTGAAGACGAGGAAAAAGGTAATATAGTTTTGGAAATATGAAACATTAATATTCTGGTATAATTTATATTAATGACTGATGACTATAATAGCAAAAAAAGTGCGTTAAGATGAATATTTATCTCGCAATATTGAATAATTCTGTTTGTTCTCTTATATCTAATTAGTAGCTGCAGCCATAGTTTAAGCTATTAAATTATTATCGTTAGGGTATATACTGGGATTAATATATTCGATGTTTTTGGAACTAGATAAATAAACCCTTTACCTATTGACTATCGGGATATTTACAGTTTATTCTAATCTAGTGTTCAGTCCAATCCAGTATCTGTTTTGTTGGTCAGGTATAATATATTAAAGGTTTCTGTAATACGTTTTATATATATTAGAATCACTAAATTATATTCTTGAAGACGTACATTGTATTAGGTTTGGGACAATACTTTCCAGATGAGTTAATATCTGATATTGTATTACTACTTCTACGACTACTGACATTTCTGATAAAATCAAATCAGGTTAGCTGCCTGTCTATAAAACATTCGTTCAAGCATCCATTCATTGCATAATAACCTTTACAAATTTATTGAATTCGAAGATATATATTTTTTATTTGCCAATGTGCTATTGCAGAACTTATTAGTTGGAAATTGACGCATTCTTTTTATAAACTTGTAATAGTAGTGTGGTTACTATCACTTAATGTCAGGAATCTTAGATTTATAACAGAAGTTATGGTATCTATGATCTATTACTCTAAAGACAAATTGCAAGTAGTAGAGTTAAACGAAGTTCTACTTTAATAAACGATCGTTTAGTTAATTCAGTCTATCTATTGTTTTAACCCGTTCAATGGATATGTAGCTTAATAAATGAGTTGAAAGAGACCGACATATAAGGAACAGAATGTGACGATACTTAAGTCTCGAATGCAACAGTGTAAGATAGTATTCTAATAGTATCTGCTATTTGTAGTTTATACAATAAGAGAACTGATCAGATTAAATATTATAATCCTTACCTACTAACTTTGAATGCAAACGAACAGCTAAACCACCCAGTCAACGTCAACAACATTGAACCTGTAGCTGGTTCCATGCTTGTTTCTCCATACTTAATATTGTCAGAATTATTGTAGTGTATGTGACAGAACTAAGTGTTTATGACACTTTGAGTCCAGAACTAATAGATCACTTACTAATGGAAAGAAGGTCTAGAACAATCTTCCAAGTGGTAGGTGAAAATTTCTCACTACAATGTAAATGGCTACGCGATAAACACAGATGTACAATACAGCACTAAAGATCTTAGGAGGATGAATGAACATGTGTACGTGTTCATTCAACTGTCAGTTCAACTCATATATAAGGAGGGCTTCTAACTCTATATAGAATAGTTTAAATACACTAATAAAGGACCAATCGATTATTTAACTATAAAGAAGATGGACTATACTAGAGCAACTGAAGTGGCTAATGACACTAACTTAGATGTTGGAACTACCCAACATAAGCTTGTTACTCCACAAATATCAACGAGTCGTACAAGCGCTCGTCCCAAACCAAGTTAATCTTAAGTGCTAGCAACCCCACTACTTCCAATAACTTCAATAATAAAAGCGCAAGTGGTTTAGTGGTAAAATCCAACGTTGCCATCGTTGGGCCCCCGGTTCGATTCCGGGCTTGCGCATTCTTTTTGCATATTGGCCATATCAACAGTGTATATATTAAAACTAATATTTACATTGGCTTCTTGATACTACAGTTTTCGATGGATCTTTGATTTAATCTTATCATATTTATGACTTATACATTTGTTTTATGTGTCTGAGGCAAATATGTCAAAATTTGCGATATCCGAAACTGAATGCAGGCTGAAAATAATAAACCTTCAAGAATGGATTAAACATATTTTTCGATATAAATACTTTTATTTACAAGAAACTCATTATTGACATTTTGTCATAGGCAGATAATATAATTATATTACGGAAATCAATTATTTGATAAGTAAAAGAGGAGGAAGAGATCGGATTGTTCATTCATTACTTCGATCAAGTGAACCTTTCATTTTTTTATCTCTTCTGAAAGATGCATCTATTGGTTCACTTTTTGTTCTTGTCGCAGTTTGTAACTGCATTATTGACTGCCAATGATTATTCCGTTGCTCCTGAGTTACTACCGGGTATTTCTTCAATAAAAGATGAATCTCAAATCCCTATTATGTTTTCTGGTTTGATACCATTGTTTTCAAATTCAAGTATGCAAGATTCCAATAAAGATAAGGATTATTTTTTTTGGAAGTTTAAGAAAAGAGACGTAAATTCTAAAAGACTTATTATATGGTTTAATGGTGGACCTGGATGCTCTTCAATGGATGGTGCTCTAGCTGAAACTGGTCCATTTAGGGTCGATCCTACAGGTAAATTATATTTGAATGAAGGTTCATGGTATAACAGAGCTGATATGGTATTTGTTGACCAACCAGTAGGCACCGGATTTTCTTCATCAACACAAAAAAAGACAAACTTTGATAATGACTTAGAATTAGTATCGGAGCATTTCATGAGCTTTTTAATAAATTATTTCACTATCTTTCCAGGTGATTTGGAAAAGGAATTACTACTTGCAGGTGAAAGTTATGCCGGCCAGTATATTCCATATTTTGCAAAGGCCATCACTAAATATAATGAAGGTAATAATGATAAAAAATTAAATCTAAAAGCTATGTTAATCGGAAACGGTTGGATTGATCCAACTACTCAATCACTTTCATACGTCCCTTTTGCACTTGAAAATAATATAATCAATAAAGAATCATCAAATTTTCACAGATTATTGCAGGCACATGAACAGTGCCAAAATAAGATAAATTCTAAGAAAGAGAAAGAACAATTTTCATACCCTGAATGTGACAGAATAATAAATGCACTTCTATTATCCACAAGAGATAATTCGCCAAATACACCAGCAAGTAAGGCTTGTCTTAATGTGTATGATTTCAAATTGAGGGACTCATATCCCGCCTGTGGTATGAATTGGCCAGCAGACATAGCTTATATCCCAAAATTCTTTTCTAAAGAAGGTGTTCTCGAAGCTTTGAATTTAGATCCATCTGTAACACCAAAGTGGGGCGAATGTAATGATGATGTGCTTAAACGTTTAACTAACCCAACTGCAAAACCTTCTATTCATTATTTACCTGAACTTTTAAAAACTGGAATTGAAATAATATTATATAATGGAGCAAATGATATTATTTGTAACAATATAGGGGTTTTAGATTCCATTGAAAAAATGCAATGGGGTGGATCATCTGGATTTACAAGTGCTTCTGAATATTACGAGTGGGTTTATAGGGATTTAAACATCAATGAAGATCAAAAAGCTGGTTTTATCCATTATGATAAAAATTTAACATTTATCAGTGTATATAATGCATCTCATATGGTACCAAATGACAGAAGTTTGATTAGCCGTGGTATTCTAGACATATATATGAACAACGTCATATCTGAAATTGATGAAAATGGTGGAGAAACATTGATCACTACTTCCGATGATAACTACTCAGATGATGACGATCAGAAACAAGTTGAAAAACCCGACATAAATTCAGATTATTATGATTATGATTATGCTTATGATTATTATTATTATAATGATGGAGTTCTAAAGTCAAATGAAAATGGGTCGGGATCTGAAGGTCCACGTTCTCATCCAAAGGCTAAGATTACATTAGCTCTAGTTTTTCTCCTTATGATAGTTGCTATTTTATCCACTGTTGTTTTACAAAATCGTAGCCAACGCAGGCGCCCGATTTTAAGAGATCCAAATAGAAGACACCCAACTTCTAATAAAACTGTATCTTGGGATGTAAGCGATGATGATATCGATTTTGCACTAGATAATGATGAAGTAGAATTAGCTATCAATCCAACTGAAATTAGCAAAAATTCATCAAAGAGTAAGACTAAAAACGGTTACACAGCAGTATCCAATGATGAAGATAATAATGCATTAGAATTACAAGATATCTAATAGTCCAAGGCATAATTGTCCTATATGTATGTAAACATATCATAAAGGAAATATAGATAATTTTAATAGATATGTAAATGTTACAAATGTTGGAAATGACACTGGATGAATAACTGAATATACGATACCAGAGAGATTAACCTAAACATCTAATATATAATTTAACAACTATTAATATATTAAAGCAGTGAATTCAACTGTTGAGCATTAACAAGAAAATTCAACCATTGTAGAGTAACTATAATATCACTTTTAAAGTTTATGTAATTCCTATCATGAAACCAGTTATTAAATTTTATGCCATCTTAGTATAGTGGTTAGTACACATCGTTGTGGCCGATGAAACCCTGGTTCGATTCTAGGAGATGGCATTTTTTTGGTAGTTAAATATTTTAAAACATTTAAGCACCACTTTGAACTTATTATGTAGACGCTTATAAACTAAACGACTTCATTTAAAACTATGTTAATATATTTAAATTTACAGAAGTGTCATATATATTATCTAAGGCTTTGGAATTTTTAGACTTTTAGATATCATACCGCATCCTTGGATGAAAAAAAGAAAGACAATTGGGTGGAGTTCGAATACCAAACCTTCTCTATATATACCAAATGGAATGTTGTCAAGAATCAATTCTTTTCTGACTAGATAGGCCATGCAAAGTACTAAAAATAGACTAGTTGGAATTGGTAGACCTTCGAAGTACTTCGATTTACCAGAAACATCTTTAGGTAACTGTGCAACGGTAACATTAAATCTTGCAAGTCTAGTTAGGCCACATAAAACAAAGAATGATAGTACTAAAACGTCTAGTGTGGTTTGAAAACCAATAGCAAATGCAATAGCAGCTGGAGCAACACCAAATGATACTAGATCGGCTAAAGAGTCTAACTCTTGACCCATTAAAGAAGATCTGTTTCTCAATCTTGCGACTCTACCATCGAAAAAGTCAAAACACATACCTAAAAATATAAAGAAATGAGCACGTTGGACATAATGTGGCTTACCTGTTAATGTGAATCTCAAACAACTAATAATTGAATAAAAACCGGAGAACCCATTTAACATGGTGACATAATCAGCTAGATGTAAATTTCTAATCATACTAAAATGGTATTTATCACTGGTAAACTTTTCAATATCATTTTTATTTGGTGGGTCTAGTGGTGTTGTATCTAAAGTAAATATACTTGATGCTCTTCTACTTAACGAACCTTCGAATTCACTTACATTGTCTTCGCCGTCTGTGAGAGCAGAATTATCGAATTCCTTCATGGTAGCTTGGTTGGAATCAACGTCAACATTATCCTGGTTACGATTACGACTCATTGTATGTAAAATTGTATTTTGCAAAAATGGGTACACAATATTTTCTGGTTCGACAAGTGAAATAATTGTTGGGTAGAACTATTCACTCAAAGGAATATTATCTTTTTGTTCCGATCTTTTTTAGTACCAAAGGAATAGCAAATCTATACCAGCAGTGAATTAACTAATCGAGATGCACTTAACCTTCTTATAATAAATTTCAACTTCCAAACTTTATTTGGAGTAAGGTTTTATTATTATTATATTATTGTAGTATATGTATATAAATAATTTTGTCCATCATTAATATTACCATTTTGATTTACCCGTCTATTTCGAAATTTGAACAATGCCGTGTAAACAAATTTTGTGCAAGGGGACAGATTTTGAGAATGATGCCATTTATTCATTTTTAGCCACAATGGATGTAAGAACGTGCAAATGTAAGGTATCGAGAAGAGGTGAGATGGAAAACTTGAATGTGCCCCAGTTGGTGTTCTTGGGTTATTGAGGTTATTGAGGTTGAGTTTTAAGAAACAATCTCAAACTTATTAGACATCTGGTTACTCTCTGACTCGATACAATAAGAATTATTGTCACTCTACATGTTTTTTAAGACAAGAAGAGAGCTTGATGATAGTGAGAGACGTTCTTGATGGATGATATAGGTATTTTCAGAAAAATTTCATTTAACACTCTCCCTTCTTCAAGAGAAACCATGAATACTGTTGGTAGCGATTTAGAAAATTATATTGGAACTGATAGTTGATGTGTAATTATTTATTCATAATTTCGTTAGATATATATATATATATTCTTTAATTTATTTATGTATATGTATGTATTAAAATTGAGTTTCAGCTGCTTGTTTATGCGGCACGAAAGAGTTTACAAGGAAAGCCTTGCTAAAATTTCTGAAGTGGCAGACCCACCCAGACTATCTACTTCAAAATTTCTTCCCAACATTGTAGATAATAGTTCATGGTATGGAGGTTTTCCAGCTCCATCAATTTCGATAGGATTACTTTTCTTTACCTCATTGAAGTAGTTGTTATAAATATCACCATCATAGTAACCGATTGGTGCGTTTAACATTGCGTCAGGCAACTTGAAACTGTCGGTTAGCACAATGCAATCTTTCCTTATTTCAGGTAATAATGCAAACAAGTTTGGTTGAACTGTTACGGAGATCTCATCTGGAGTAAAAATCTTGAATTGTTGAAATTCAGCAGCATGTTTATCAATAAAATAAAGAGAAAACAATTTATACAACTTCCATAAAGTTTCGTTGCTATCTTTATCATTGATATGAGAATCTTTTTGAGATGAGATTTTTAGATAATAGGTTTTTAACATATAATGAATTGCGTGAAATTTGGATACAACGACTAATAATTTTGAAACATCATCGACTTTCTTGGTCTTTTTAATTGTTTTGCCTATGTGAGCTAAAAGCTTTACTAAACATACTTCCCATACTTCAGTGTAATTGTAAGCATCTTTTGGATCATCCGTTAAATTAGCCTTAACTTGATTTGTTAATACACTTTGAACAAACCTTGGGTTTAAATAATTAAAAGAATCGGAATCAAATTTCTCGTTGAATTTACCTTTTGATACAACGTCACCAAACTTTTTCAATATTGACTTAGCAGAAGTTAATGATAAAATTGTATTATCACCTTCCCATGTACATTGAACAACCCAGTCATTATAACCTCTGCCGAATCCATTATATTGAGAATAACCATGACCACCACAAGTTTGTCTTAATTCATCAATTAACGTTGCCACTAACCAAGTATTCGTTGCTTTCAAACTAGCACTATCAATAAATAGATTTTTTAATTTTTTTGTGACAGTTTGTAACGCTGCTGGGTCTATAGCGTCTGCTTTTGCGGAGACCCTGTACAATTCATTTAATGTGTTGTAGTATGTATCCATTAATTTAAATGCTGCTGGTGATAGCAAATAGACGAGTGCTAATTGTGGCAGGATACGGTACTGATGTAATGGGTAATTCATTAATTGATTTTCTTCTTCATTTGGTGAGTTGGCAAATTGTTGTCTACCAACAGCATAACGAGTTGCGATAGTGACAAATTTCGAGCCAAATCTAAATGAATCCATAACCATATTAACTCTACCACTTAATAGAGCACTATAGCCAGAAATTTGATCTAATTGTGGTTCTGTCTTTACGGTTACCTCAATGCCACCTTCATTATCCGTTTTTCTATTAATTTTAGTAAATCTGGATAACATGTACTCTCTTGGAATGACAACATTTCTAAATTGAATCCATCCATTATCAATCCCATGTCTACCCATTTTTGCTCCAATGTCACCAATTGCAACACCAGCTAATAATTGAAAGGTTTCTGGATTTCTTAATGGGACGACAAAGGTTTTAACTTCGTAATCTTTGTTATTCACAAGTAATCTTGCATAAACAGCAGCATGAGTGGCGGAGCTGGCAGCACCACCAATCCACCACTTAGTTGCAGTAATATCGGGTGTATTTAATGTAAATGTATCACTGACAGGATCATACACTGCGGTAGTTTGTAAACCAGACACATTTGACCCATGACCTAATTCTGTCATTGCAAAACACCCATAAATACCTTTCATAAATGTAGCTCCTCTTTCTTGAAGCCAGTATTTTATTTGTTCATCTGTACCGTTTCCTTTGATACAGTTTCCAAATAACCCTAAATGAACACCAATTCTTGTGCTTAATTGTGGGTCGATATTAGCAACTAATGATAATCTTTTATCAAAGATTTCTACATCATTATTACTTAATGGTTCGATTGAATTTGGATCATTTTGTAATTTTTTAATTAAATCTTCATTTCTAAAGAAATTTCTCTGAGTTTTAATATCATTTTCCATATATTGTGCCATCCTGGCAATTTTTTTAGCTGTCACTTCTCTTTCTTCATTTTTTGTCATTTCGTAATAATCCATGCCAGTTTTTAAAACTGGATCATTAACGAGTTGATCGATTAAAGAGTGTGTCAATTTAGACCTTTTTGGATCACTCTCCAAAAACAAATTAATCTCATCGATATTTAGTTTCGAACTATCTCTTTCATTTCGAATAAAACGTTGTGGATTCAAAACCCTTGATTTTCTATCTAAAGTTGAACCTCTGGTCATAATTATATATATTTGTTAAGTATTCTGTGTTTGTATTTGTGTTGTATTGCACTACATTGTACAATAAATTAAGATAATAGAATATAAAAAAAGGAAGGTAAAGAAAAATATTATCAAACCATTTGAAATCTTTAGAATAGAATATAGTTCTTATATATGTCTTAAAAAATTTAATTAAAGGAATAATATCGTTGTAATCCTTTTACAAAAAATCATTCATTTTTACCCCAATATTTATTTCTTACCTTAGCCGCCTATCTCTCACTCCACTATTAATTTTAAATATTTAATTATTATGCGGACTCAGAGCCATTAATCATCTTTGTGATAATCATTTTTGACATTCTTGTACTTAATTCCGTACGGTGATTATTACTAAACGCTCGGAAATAGAAAATTAAATGACATTAAAAAAAGGGAACTTGAAGTTGAACATGAGGGTCATCATCAGCATCATCAATCAGCCAATAAAGCAATATAGCAACCATTAGTTTAACATTTAAAGTAAACCAATCTTCATTATGATTATATTTATTAATTGCGTTTCTGTAACAATCTATCTATTCATTTAATATTAACCCCGGTGGGATTTAGAGTAAGCTTCATTACAGTAACTCTAATATTCACTAATTCTGCTGTTTAAAAAAAGAACAAGATTTTAAGTAACCTCTGTTTATTTGAAGCTTTTATGGTAAGCGATGGATCATCGTCAATTCTGTATTCTTTTATCTGCAGGAAGAGTATTAAAAATGTAGATACAAGTGTGAAGACAAACTATATATAACTTAATGAAGAACACTTTATTGTATATAAAATACTTTGTTACAAACCGTTCGATTATCTAGGGGGGAAACACACACACAAATACTTGAGTTTACACAATGTTTATTTTTGAATTTCTTGGATTCTTTGAATTTATTTAATCTTTATAATTGCTGGTACGATCAGCTTTTGCTGCTTTCATTTCTAATTCGTCCCAATCCTCACCATCTTCTTCACCTTCGCTACCATCGGCTACACTACCTTCGGAGGAATAGGCTTCTTCCTCAGAGTAGTCGTCTTCTTCAGAAAGTGCACTTTCATCACTTGGATCATCATCAGATGCTTCATACTCGGATATTTCTTCATCACTATCATCAGAGCCTTCGTCATCGGAACCTGTAGCCAGGAAAGACCAACCACCGTCTAAGAAAAACTGATGTGGGTCTTCTTGTAAGGATTTCATAATGGTTGTCCAATTTAAATTAATTGAAGAGACTGTGTAAGCAAGATCCATATCCGTCAACCATTGTTTTAGGAAGTCCAATGATTCTATTGGAACTGTGTTGATGTGTGTGACCGGTTTCTTAAAGTCTTTGTAAACGAAAACTATATCGAAATTCTTTAAACCGAATTGGACTCTTTCTAAGATACATATTTCGATTTCTGAAAGATTGACAACCATGAATGGAGGCTCGACTAGTTGAACTAAACAATCAGTAGTTGGCATACAGAAAACAGCAGATCTATTTGGTACACCTTGGAAACCTAGATCTCTGAAGGTACTTTCGACATTTAATAAACCATTCGAAGCATCTGCAATGGCATCAGCAAAATATTTGAACTCTTTATCTAAAGCAACACGCTTTCTTCTTTCTTCTTGTTCTTGTTCTATTTCATCTTCATCACCGTATCTTCTAAACTTCATTTGAGAACGTCTACCAGTACCAGTTTCATCAACAGCCATATCGGAAGCTTCACGATAGAATTGAATATCTTGTACTTTTTTCTTACCCATTAAAATTGGGTTCTTCAAGTGAATATGAATGATGACTATTAATTCACCCTTACATGATTGGAAGAAAATATTTTTCATGTTAGAAAATAAAATATCGATTCTACTATCTGTTCTTAGTGGCGATTGGTATCTGATACCATTTTCGTGGATAAATACAGTACTTGGAACACGCTTAGTATCTGGACTTGGTCTAACAAAAATTTGATCTAATCTCTTCGTTCTACCGTTTTTATTTTCTATTAATTTATCTTGGTGAACAACATCAGCTAATACTTTACGTTCTTGATCTCTTTTAGTAGATTCTTTCTTTAAATCTTGAATTTGCTTGAAGGCATCACTCATACGATCACCATCCTTTGACCTAAGAGTAATAGAACGTACGAATTGATTGTCATCTGATTCCTCGTATGGTAACTCTTCAGTTTTCTTTGAAACACCTGACGTACCTGGAGAATGGAAATTTAAACGTAAGTAAGTGTATTCACCTTCTTCATTTTTAGAACCGTTTTTATAAGAATTAATATGTAATGGAACTGGTCTACCATAAATTGGTAAAATAATTGTTTGACTCTTCCAGTCAACATGAATTCTTAAATCACGAACGTTAGATGGTAATTGTGATTCACGTACAAAAGATTCATATTTCTTGAAAAATTGACGTGGCTCACTACCAGTGTCTAATGCATCTGCTTCGCTAAATCTCAACAAACCATCTTTTTGTAATCTCTCGTGTAGTTTCTTTTGATTTTCTTTACGAATTTGTTCCTTCTGGTTTTCATTTGAATCCGCACGAGCTTCACCACGTAATTTTGTTCTTAAAATTTTTGAATTTGCTTCCGGTTTAATTGAAATGTTAGAACTTGCCTTAGGTTTTGGTTTCTCATCCTCTTCATTGTTGAAATAAAAGGAGATATGAGATCTGGCTTTAGTATAATCAGTTACAAATTGAGGAGTATCTGAAATTTCAGGAATTTGAACGGTATCAGCAATCTGTAATGCATAGGATTGCTCGGTTTTGGAGTCAGTTAAATTGTTAAAACCAAATGAGATATTGAAACAATCACCGTTTTGGATTTTACGGGTCTCATTTTTAGTGTTTAAGACGAAATTTGAATCTCTGAATTCTAAACCCATCAAGAAACCAATATTTTTCGTAAATGATGGAACTAATTCAGGTTTCAGTTTTTGAATAAATTCTTCAACACTCTCATATACTTGTTTTGGAGTAGAGCCAACCTTTAAGAAATCTTCAACGACCTTCTTTTGTAAATCAATCATAAAATCATAATTGTTAATCATTTCCTCGGATGGATCTATTAAAAATGTCCTAGTGATGTTAGAACAATAATTGTTATAACGTATACCGCATGATGCCAAAATGGAACCACTACCATGTAGCTGATCATTGTTGGAACGGGCGGACACCTTTAGATCAAATTTCGATCCAGATTGTATAATTGGAGAATATGTCCAATCTAATAAATCAATGTTAAATTTATGATCAGGTGGGCATAGAGCAGCCATCTCACTAGAAATTTTCTTCAAAAATTTGCCATCATCAATTTTATTTTCAATTTTGTCAGAAAGTTTGGCATTCGAAATCTTTAGTTCCTCATCAACAGCACGAACCATTTCATCCGAAAGTAAATTCATAAATTTATCGGAACCTTTAGCAGCAACAGAGATATATTTCATTTCTCTAGCATCTTTTTGTTCTAATATTTTAGAAATGTCTACAGTAACATCAACAGTAGTAAGTGAATTAGCTTTAACCGCTTCTTCCCAAAGTGGGTTCCATTCAGTCATAAATTTACCCTGGTAAACATCTTTAGTTAATAATCCAACAGAACTACCTGCTTCCTTAATTAGTTCAATCACATTTTCGAATAATTTTTTATTGTGTTCAACATCCTTATTGATTCTTTCCCATAACTCCAATTTAACAGGTTCAGCTTCAAAAAGAGAAACGGCTTTTTGTAAATGCTTAGCTTTTGCTGCACTTGTGATAATGATTACTTTACTTGGAACAAAAGCAATCAAAGTAGCTGGAAATTCATAACTTAGTAGCCAGTTGTGAAGGATCGTGGTCTTTTGGTATGGGTTTTCAGAATTTGAAGAACCTAAGGTAAACAATAAAGATTTTGGGGAGTCTTCAAAGGTTTGATACTTTGAATGCAAAGATAATACCCTTTTCTTAAAAGTTTCAAAATTGATATTCAACTCCTCCATTGTTGGTTAAATGTCGATATTTTAGACAAAAGAGATTATCGAATTTCGTTTTTCCTATACTAAGAACTTGATTAGGAATTGGAAAATATTAATAATAATGTTAATAATATATGATTTTTTTATTCATAATGAAATATTACTTATATACATCAATTATATATTAATTCATCTAATTAAAATTGGTCGTGTCTTCGTGTAATATCTAAATTTTTTACGCGATACATTTTAAGTGCGGGTAAATTTATTTTCGTTGTAAATGATGAATATTTTGAATCAAATTTCATTACCAACCCTGTAACAGCAACTCAGCAACTCAGCAACTCAGCAACTATATCTTGATATAACAAAGAGTACTAACACATATTGCTACAAAAGTATTTAAAGTTCATACTTTTTAAAAGGAACAATAAGTTAATTATTGAGACAATTTATTATTCAAGATATACAGAAAGATAAATATATAATATTTTTATAAGTTAATTATTCTTTTTTATTCACAGAGTTAGTCTAACGAGAATGCTTTTAAAATTAGCATCATACTTCAGTCAACTTATTCAGACTATACTATACATTAAGGCGTCGCGGGAATAATTTATGAAGCTTTCAGCTTTAATAATACATTTAGAAGTATTTTGCTTTCAGAATATCATATTTTATGATTGAATTTTGCTTCGTGCCTTTTAGTTTTATTAAGGCGGCTTTCTTATTGTAATGGAGCATACAGTATTTGTGTGACATATTTTCTCTTATATCTCACTATGGAGGCAACACATAAAGTGTTGTGCTTGATGCTGCTGGTAGCCAAATGATGTAAAACTACATGGTTTGGAATTGGTAATGAACCGGAAGTATTTTGGCTATTATCGCTGGAAGAGCTTGAATAATTGTTCAATATAACATTTTCTAAATGAGGTGGCAATTGAGGTGGTGTCAACCACGCTAAATTTTGATGATTATTCTGTTGTTGATCCAACGTTAGATAGTATTGTTCCATTACAGTAGGATCTGTGAAAACAGCTGGAATATCTTGCGTGTACTCTAAGACGGCTTTTAATGGCTGTTCCTCACGGAAACGTGTGAACCCATCACCTAAATCGTCAGGTTCTTGTTCGATTTCGAAAGCAATTTGTGAACGTGCACTTCTTGGATATTTCTTACTTTTATTTGATTCAGTAACACCTTGTGGCTGAGCTGGTTTCTGTGCTTGTTGTTGAGAAAGTTGCTGCTGTTGTTGATCTTGTCTCAACTTTCCATCTTGATCATTTGCGACGTGAGTTTGTTGAAGGGAAGCATCTGGATGTGTTCTAGGGACAGCCTCTAAATAGTTAACGAAATTACCCATTTGATCAGTAGCTGTTGGTAAGAAATCACTGAATCTTAATTCATTGTCAACAATAAATCTAAATTTATGGGTACCCGGAGGTAATTGTAATTTGACGTGTAAAACGCCTGGTTGACCTGGTACAGGCACTAAACCAATCATTTTTCTCCAACCCGTAAAAGAACCTGTAACGTAAACTTTCTCACCACCTTGTTGCCATGTGATATCAACAGGAACCATAATATTAGAAGTTTGTTGTTGTTGAGCTTGTTGTGGTGCTCTTTGTTGCGGTTGATGCATTTTTTCTTGTGAGGCAGCATCTACTTGTGATTGCTCTTGACCATTACTTGTATTATAATTAACATTGGTATTATGTGTAGCTTCGTCTCCAGAATCAGAGATGATATCGGAAGCATGTTCTTCGTGATTTGAATAAGGTGGAATCTCATCATCATCATCGAAAATTAAGGTAGATTTATTTCTCATGATTGGTTGAGGTTCTAATTCATTTGGATTATCGATGTTCATTTGCGATAAACTTTGAGTAATATTTTTAGTGTTTTCGTCGATGTTGTTTAAGTCTACCATGGAGACATCCTTCACAGGAGCACTGTTGTTAGCACTATGCGTACCATTGGTGCTGTTATTGCTGGTCATGATATAATTAGCAATTACAAATTGTTAACTACTTTCTTTGCTATCCTCTTTAAGGTATACAAAGAAAGTTATTGTGAGATTAGATACACTATGATCAATTTTCCTTCTGAAATAAACCAAGAAAAGCTACTCTTTATTCGAGTAGCATAAATGACTATATATAAAAGAAATCTTCAAATTAAAATAATAAGCTTAGATATTTTTGTGACTTTTGAATATTTCATTCCTTTAAACCTTTTAACGAGTTTCTTTACTACTGTCTGATGATAAAATTACACATAAGGAGAAAGCCGGGCAATGTTTTTATATTATTTGAAAGCAGATGATAACCTCAGGATCCGGGTAACTGTTCTCGAGCATGTCAGTGTGTATATAAATTTTATTTTATGACACTTTAAGGACATGCCAGCTTTGTTAACGTAGACAATAGTAACTGTTGCATTTTTAAGTCGTATCGATTAGATTTATTTAATATTTCATTTGCGACTCTTAAGGTTTGTATCTTAACCGAATCAGGATGATGCACTAACTTAGAAGTAATATATATATATATTATGGAAATGATAATTTGAAATATTATTGAATATATATATATAGATAGATATAGATATTTTATTACAACTGAAATTACTATTTAAATAATTACAATATATGCTGAATATGAAATGTAAGAATGCGAGTTTTGAAAAAAATGAATGAAACAAATAATCAACCTTTGATTAAATGGTTCACATGTAATTTTGACTTTTGTTTTCTCAAAGGAGATATGTGTGAATGTGTGTTTTAGATAAACTCTCTACAATTCATCATCAATTGTTACTTTCAAATATTTCAATACCTTTTAGAATTGTTCTTAATGGAGGTAAACTCGTTTTAATATTTAAAATATTATTAGAAGATAAAGTTGAAGGGAAATAATTCGTATTGAATGAAGTTAATGATACTCCAGAAGGAGGTGATGGATTTGAGGTATCGAAAGAGATACCACTGATTTCATTATCACTGCCATAAGAAGTAGATGTATTGTCACTGTCAGAAAATTTAAAAATGACATCTGCTTTAGCTTGCTTATTGTTTGAAGATGGTAGTACGGCTGTTCTTTTTAGAGTAGCTAAAGTGGCAGCAACATTGTTATCTACTGGAGCTTCTGTGTAAATTTGAGATGACTGAGGAAGAGGTGCGTACTTACTCTTAATATCTGTCATTGAAGAAATGGGGGTTAAAGGGATTGTATATTTACTTTTAGATTGTCTCTTTTTATAACATCTCTTTGGAGTGGTTGCAGTCATCGTAGTATTGCTATTTTCCGAAGATGACACCGGAGAATAGGTTCTAATGATGTTATTAGGGCTTAATTTAGTAGCAGGCGAAATATGTATTTTTGAATGTCTACGCAATTCATCACTTCTACTAAAACTTTTGATGCATTGTTCAAATTTACATTTATATGGTTTTTCACCAGTATGAATTTTTAAATGTCTCTTTTTATGTTCTAGTCTGTAAAAACCTCTTCCACAAGATTCACAAAAAAATGGTCTTTCACTATTATCGTTTGGGAATTTTTCTTTACTTTTTAATCGTTTTCCAGTGGTGAGGGAAACGTTACCTTTAAGAACTTTAGAGATATGAACTCTCGACATATCTACAATTTAAATTTATAACTTATAATTTTTTAAAAATAATAGAGAATGTTGTGATGCGGAATTATAGGCGAGGCAAAACTTGATGTATTTTACACAGGTTAATAACAATGCAACTAATATTTAATGTTTGCAAGAAATAGGGAAAGAAGTGAACGGATTAGTGGAGTTGAATCCTTGAAAACCATTTACATTATATATATACATTTCCTAGAAATTGCTTTCCAACAAGAACCATTTATACATCTAAGAGTTCCAAAGTAACACTGAGATAAGTTGGAGTATCCATTGTGGAAACATACCAAAAAGAAAGACATGTGTATGTTTTGTGAATGTGAGATGATGCCTCTTATTCGAACAACTCGGACTGATTGAAGTTAAGTGAATTCAAAGCGAATAGACGATAATTATCCGCTCATGATCCATTTTGTATTACTTGCAATGCAGATATGTTTTGATTGCTAGTGGTGGTTTTAAGAAGTAGCTGTTGCAGCAACGACGTTTTAGTGGCTGTTAATTACATATAAGTATGTGCATATGATGATGAAGACGATGATGATCGGTCGGTGATAAAGAAAACAGGATACTAATGGGGTGAGTTATTGCCAGTTCAAATTTCGACGTGTAAGGTTGATGTGTATTATCCTTCCTTAATCAAACGGGTAATGAACCCGTTTCTGTGTGTATATCTCTCCATTAGAACGAGATCTTGATGTTTTTGCAATTTTCTTTCACTTATATTTTTCGAAGTATCGTAATACAGTAATTTTCTCGGTGATTTTCATAGAAAACCGGCAATTCAATGGGGTACATGTTAATCTGGAAATTAAGAAATTAAAAGATTGAAAAATTATCCATTTGATCCGTGAATGCTCAAAACTGGTGGCAGTGCTACTAGCGTTGTCTGAAGCATGCGGACGAACCTTTTCTTTATTTAAGCAATTGCTGCTTTTGTGAGAACATCACGCACAGGTAAAGACATATGCAATGAAGCATCAATATGGTTCTTGGTTATACGAATGCTACCTCATTAATACATGTGAAAGTGGCTCTGTGCCACTTTCCTAGGCACATTTAGTGGCTACTCTCGGGAGAAGCAATTTTGAAACTTTGTCGTCACAATAAGTAAACGAAAGGAAAAACACAATACATGAGTGCGTGTGCGAAAGTGATGGTGGAAGAAATGACGTACAATTATGATCTGGTGAGGATTGGTTTGGGCTTCTTCACCTGCTTCTACTGTTTCCTTTCCTTTCATGCCTGAGCCAAGACGTCTCCATGATGTTTTCTAAGTGGAAAATGGGAGAGGATGAGAAACAAAAAACCCCGATTTGACACGACAAATCTTGGTTTCGTCCTTTTGTCCGTACGTTCAAGTGCTTCATCTTGAACGTGCTTAGAACCAGAGTACACGAAGATATCCCCGTGGGAGAACGTAAAGCTAATCTCCCCATGTTGATAATGGATAAATGGAGGCGATGCTATGGAGATTCTTGGTAACCAACCAATGTTGGAGAAAGAGTTCGCGGTGATAAGATTTTTTTTCCATTCTATGATTGTTACGGGGAGCACAAAATAAATAAAAAGCAATTTTTTTTCTCTGCTATCCACAAACGGTGAGCTGCGGTGGTTTCTCTGTTTTCCTAAAATGGAGGCAAATTTCTTGTGGGTGGACGACAGCATCCACTTCTATTCCACATGAAGAAGAAATAGTTTTTCCGAGTGCGCTTTCTCCAGTACTTTTCTTGCCAGTCTCGCATAAAAAGAAATCAAATCGTTCAACATGTCGATCCTTTCTCGCAACAACAACTCAATACGGAGATAAAGCCTTACATATGGACTTAAAGAGCAGTTTATTATTATTGTTGGTGTTTTCTGTCGGTGGCACCACGGACAACCGCAGATTTCCATTTTCTTCGTACAATAAATAGTTGTTCCTTTTCTGTGATACAAATAGCGGCTGAAGTGAAAAACTAATTAAACTCTTTCAAACAACTTTCGGGTTAGTTACAAAATTGAAAAAAGAAAAAAAAGATAATAGAGAAAAAGTTGAATAAGCAAGTAGCACCAGCTCCTATGCACGCGTGTATCTCCGTTTTTTGTAGAAGTTGATATCTGTACGAAGAGATGTTCATTGTCATGCTTTCCGGTCGTATTTCCGCGATAGCTGGAGTGGATGGTGGATGGTGCAATGCTGTCGCTGCTGTTTGATGTTTTCCTAGGCATGTGGCCATTTACAATGCATCTGAGTAAATAAGCAACGTTATCTCTCTCTGCTGATTCTCGTCACTCACGAATTAGTATAACCCTAAGATAATACAATTCAAGAATATAGTGGTGTGCTTTAGAATATCTAAAATAGGGAACGAAACTTGCCTCCCTCTTTAACATACGCAAAAAAAAAGAAGCAAACCATGCGAAGCACAAATGATCAAAGTCGTTTCAAAAAATTACTCGATGTTGCATAATTCTAATAATCCTTTTCCTTCCTTTTTTTACGTGTGAAGAAGAGGAAGAGCAAATAAACGATCCATCTGGCTGTTGGTGTTAAACACCAACAGATAAAAGAAAAGAGTCTAATGACTTGAATGGGATAGAAACCTGCTTTTACTGAATGTAGAAAATGATTTGAACATCGTCAAGTCATAAATCCTACACTAAATCATGACAATAGCATTAGATGCGAGAAGCATGGGTTTTTGCCTCCTGCGTGCATTACTCACTTTCGTCCGACATTTCGATGTGCTTTTGATGGTTCTGCAGTGCGTCACGGAAAAACCTTCACCCGCTCTATATCACCAGTGACCTTGAAATACAATACAGAACGACGGTAACAACCAGTATGGCGTTCCCTTACTTCGTTCTCTAACTTCGGAAAATCACAGATTTGGCTGAAAAAAAACAATTTCGGATAAAACCGAGCACAAACCTATAGTCTACGCGTTATCTATCGTAAGTTTTTTCTTGAGCTTTTCTCCGAAAGGCACAGCATGAATGAGAAAAATCCAACCAATTAAAAGACAGATCATTGTTTTTCCTTGTTTTTCTTTTTTCTAATGGTTGCATCTTCGGAAAAACTATTTTTCCAAAATGTAAAATTGGCAATCGTAATTACCCAATTAGGTGTGAACTGGTCAAAAAGGTTGCTCAATATTATATATAGACACACCCAATATTTACCGCATTGGTATATTCCTGATAACATTGTTCTTGAAATACTAGTAACTTCCTTATTAGACTCTCGACAGCGTCACAATTGCAGAATTAACAAATTAGTTCAAGCGCAAAAGAAATAAAAAGTAGTTCCTGCTTTTGATGAGGTAAAGCACGTGACCTGTAATTTGAATATGACATTTTCTCAATTGTCTGCAATTTATTGTTTGGTTCCAGTTGTTAACCGTACACTTGGAGTTTAATCTTCAACTGAACAGAATGCTAAACATAAGTTATAATAAACAAAACGCAAAAAATTTAGTGTACCTCAATTTCCTCAGGTGAAATAACTTATCTTTTGACTAACTAATAAATATTTAATTATAATTGTCTAATAGAGAATGCTATATATTTAGAATGTGAGGTTTTCTAGTGTCCGCAAGGTTTTGGCAGCTCCATCGGCAGAGGTATCATTTTCAATTGAGATTTTAGCTCTACTGTTTTCTAAGCCTTCTAATAACATACATGCTTTACAAATCTTATTACTGGATAAATATCCACATTTTTCACACCTATTACCATCAACAAACTCTGTCTTTTTCGCAGAGGTCGTGTTATTTCCTTCTTTCATCTTTTTTGATGAATTTTTAGTAACAACTGTTTGTCTCTTCGGCTTTTTTGGCTTCAATACGAGGCCTTCACCACTATATATAATATCTATAATACAGCTAGGTCTTATAGCCTCCAGATTCTTCATCAATTCCCTAGCTGTACCTCTGAACGCTTCTGGTGCATATGAACATTCTGTTGAAAAATAATCAAGCTTTTTATAATGTGCATATAAAACAATTTCTTTCTGGTATGAATATTTAAATGGCTTCGATCTTTTAATCGGTGACCCTTTGCTAGTTGTCATTATGGCGGTGGATTTTTCTAACCTTGCAACATCCCCTCTTAAAATATTCATTAATACAGTCTCTGCCATGTCATCTGCATTATGACCAGTAACAACATGTTTAATTCCCAATTTTGCTGCTCCTCTATCAAGAGCTTGTCTTCTGAACACACCACAATATGTACAACTATTTCTAATACCGGCTACCTCTACAATCTCATCCATAGTCCAGTTGTATAGTTCTTGATAGGAAAATATTTCTAAAGGTAGATTATATTGTTGCTGGTTTCTTTTCACTGTAGCTAAAGAATGGTCTCTGTAACCAACGATCCCTTCATCAATACTCAATAGGACAAGTTCAATACCATAATCGTATCTTTCATTCAACAGTTTTAAAATACAAGCCAGCACAGTGGAATCCTTACCACCAGATGCGCCCACTGCAACTTTTTCACCTCTATAAAATAATTTGTTATCAACAATAGTATTGTGAATCTCTGTTTCAAAAACATGGAAGAAACAAAGTTTACAAATCTTTTGTAAATTCTTTGGTCTCTTTATGATAGCCTTACGTGAATGACAAAGTTCACAAAGTTGTGATAGTTTCAAATTCTTAACTTTGTTAGTTGGATCACTTGGTGCAACGAACATGTTTCAAAGTAATACTGTTTCACACGGACAAATTTGACGCTTTCCCTCTCGTTAACTTATTTGAATTCTAACAATACCAAACGTCACTAACAAGCAATATTTTACTAATCTTATCAATTTAAACCGTTTATAAATGAGAGTTCGTAGTGTCAACTGCCAATAAAAAAAGCGATGAGTAAGAAAGATTAATGATTTTTTTTTCACTTTTTCAATTCCTCTTTCCCATCGTAGTAAAAAATCTAAAATGTGGATAAAAGATTAATGCATAGTAATTCTTCTGGTTGATGATAACGTTTATAGTCTCTCGAATCCTAAATAATGTATATCGTATACGATTTTATGAAATTGTTTTTTATTATATGCAGTATTTAATCGTTAATCTATATTAATATATCAACTATTATTGTTGAACCTTTTGACTCTGGAATTAGCTTTATTTAATTTCACACTTGTGTTATTTACTTCATCATCCATCATATCGAGAAGTTCATTTTGTTGAGCTAACTCAGAATTCATTTCTGTTGTCATTAATTTCTGGCGATGTATTATCTTCTGCAGTTGTTCGAGTTCCTGATCTTGGTTTATCATCTCATCTTTATGACATTGCAATAGTTGTTGATTATCTAAACCCATCGTCTCTTCAGTTTCTCCTAGCCTTCTCCTCCCTAATAAAGGTTTTTTGATATTAATTGATTGCTGAGTTTCTGATTTCTTAAATAATTGATTTCTCATATTTCTATCTGAAGCATCATCAGAATTCTCTACAGTGCTGGATGATTTATTAGGATAATTCAACGCATAATTTCTTAACAATGATGATGTCGTAACTATTTCATTTACGTCAGATTTAAATAATTCGATTAAATTCCTCTTTTTTTCCGTGCTCTTTTCATCAACATCATTAGGTAATGTGCTTTCGAGTTTGTTCAATATCAAACGCAATTTCATTAGCACTTTATTATTGTTTTTATCATCTTGACTTTTCTTACATTGTAACAATTGTGATTTGCATTCTTTAAATAATAAATCCCAATTTTTAGAAATTGATAAATCAATATTAGAATCAAAATTATCATCAAAAATATTTACATTGAAACTGTTATAGTTTACACCGCTATTATTACTACCCTTATCAGTCATCGAAAGCTGTCTTACTATACTCTGCCAGTCTTCCTCCATTTCTAAAAAATCGGTTACATAACTAGAATTCCTCCAACGTGTATCAAATGAATCATTTAATAGATCAAATAAAAAATTTCTCAACTTATATTTCCTCTCCTTTATCACATCGCTATCCAAAGAACTTTGACTTGACCAAAAAAGGTTATTTATTGTTCGTTTGGGTAGTTCATATGGTAGTTCCATTGCAAATTCTTTCTCGAGATTTTTCTTTAATGTATAAAAATCACTATATCTCTTCAAAAGTGGGCCTATTTCAATTGTATGTGCAGATGAATCATCACCTTTTGTAACCTTAATGCTGAATGGGTACAATGCATACGTTTTATTAACAATTTTAGCGTCTCCAAAAAAAACATCTGCTCGTACTTTCTTTTCTTCCATCTTTATATCATTTATATGCAGAAAAAAGAATAGCTGAATATGATTCAATCTATCTATATTATTGATTGTATTAAATTAGGTGCGCTATTTTAGATAATAACCTAATTAATTTAAAGTTATGTGTCTAATACGTTCATATATTTAACTATGTACCTTTTTATTTTGAAGGTTGTTTTTTAAGAATTTTTTTAATTCTTAAAAATAAGACGAACTGTAATTGCAAGCAATATTTTGAATTTTAAATAGTGAAATCTATAAGACATAATAGATATTAATAGTGGCGTATTTATACCGAAATTAAACACTAATATTAGACATATATAATATACTCTAGCATATATAACTGAAGTCAATTGCTAGTATTAAAGAATGTCAAAGATCTTCATTTCTACTGTCAATTGCGGTAAAGCTCATGATGCTGATATTTATGGAGTTACTATTTCCAATCCATTCACTGTTACATGTTCAGGAGATGGATTTGTAAAGTTATGGTTTAATAACTTACTAGACAACGAAACACCAAAGGAACGTATGGTTTCTCAATTTGTGCATAAGACAGGTGTTCATCACGTAGATATTTTTCATTCCGTTGAGAGAACTGGGGTGGAGTTTTATATTATCTCTTGTGTAAGCTTCTCAGGTGAAATTTTTTTCTACTCAGTTAATACAAAAAACGGTGAAATGTCAGCATTAGAACTGCTAACAAAAGATGAGATGAAGAAATCCTTCTGGGCTGTAAAATGGCTGAAAAGTGATGATAAAACTTTAAACCATAGATTTGCTGCTACAGATGTCAAAGGTAACACATATATTTGGAAATTTCACCCATTCGAACAGGAAATAGATGATGTTGAAGAAATGAAAAAAAAACTTGCAAAGGAAAAAGCTGATAAAAGAAGAACGAATAATAGAAACACACCGAATAAAGATGAAGATAATCAAGCAGAAGAAATTGAAGAAGATCAAGGTCCAATAGCTGTAAAACCTCATTTAGTTTTACAAGGCGTGATTGAGCCAAGTGCGCCAAACTTTGCTACCGCTATTGATATGTCAATTAAAGGTTTAATAGCAACAGGATTTTCATCAGGTTCCGTCGTAATTGCTCAGCTAACAACTTTGAGACCAATATATACTTTTGAAGGGTTTGGTATTCAAGGTATCGAACAGAATAGCAATACAGTACGAGCTCTTAAATTTTCTCCTACAGGAAACTTATTAGCAGCTGCAAATGATTCTGGTTCTTATGGCTGTGTAAGTTTATTTGAAACTGATTATGGAGAAAGAGTTGGAGATTTTACTGTGCCTTCCCATAGCAACCAAGCCAGTATCGGTTCATACGCCCACAGCGGTTGGGTATTTGATCTTTCATTCAACCCAACAGGTAACTTTCTAGCCACATGTGGCTATGACAGTAAAGTCAGGGTCTGGGATGTGAAAACAAAAGAACGTGTTTCCACTTTAAACCTTTCTGCTGATGACATTGAAAATGAAGAAGAAATCCTTCTAGAAGATGAATTAGGAGATTCCCTAAAGAGACCACCTGTGATGGGTGTCACTTACATAGACAAAGGTGTAAGATCAGGACTTGGTAATGATACGAATGAAGGTTTGGCTTGTGTATGTCTCGATAGAAGCGTAAGATGGTTCAGGGAAGCCGGCGGTAGTTGAGAAAAGAACACTGAGAATAACAATCGACTATATACCGAATCTAACATATTTTATAAGTAGCATAGCAATATAAATATAATGGTTTCAACAACAAATCTATTGTTAGCTATATTATACACCTTATAGAAGTAATGTATTAAAGAAGGTTGCGTTTGTCGAATTACAATCGAGAACGCTTACTTACCCGGATACTGCCCACAAATATTGCAAAGGAACTTAATGTATAACCGGGGTAGGTAAAAGTCTTCCAATGTATATTTACATTAGGCAGTGTATATATTATCTAATAGTTGTTTAATGATTAAATTTAACCTTCAAAGTTATATTCAATTAGCTTCATTTTAGTTCAGTTACTTATTATCTACTTGAATGGCCCAGGAACAATAAGAATTCAAGAAAAATTGAGAAAATTCAAAGAGTCATAAAAATTATAACAAAAACTGACTTATGAAATATTGCTATATAGATAATTAATATATTGTCAAAAAAGAAAGAAGAAACATATAATAATATTTATCGTGAACAATGTCTTTTCGATTTGATGAGCAATCTTTCCAAGACGATTCATTTAATAAATTTATGAAGTCGATGTTGACTAAGGCCTTGAACTCAAGGAAAAAAAATTCGGATAGCAATGGTGCAACTAATGAAAGCAATGATGATTCTGATTTATCTTGTAGAGATGGAAGAGGTAAAGAATCTAAATTAGACCTTTTGAAGAAGGAGGTTACAGTCAGCAAGGTAGACTTTCCAAGTACTCCTCATCTGGAAATTCTCGATCTGGATTTATGTGCTCAACAACCAAGGTCAATAGCTAAGAGCATTTGTAAAGTATCTTTTAAAGATGCATTACTTCAAATAGAAACTGAGATAGAAGCAAATTTATCACTTTTATCAACAAATAGTTCCCCAAACTTTACAACTCCCCATATTACTTGTAATGACAGTTTTCCGATTCCAATTACTATAACGTTTACACAAATCCAGTTAGAAGCAATCACAAATGTGTTCGTCAAGAAAAACGGTGTTGGGTTGTCATTTAATGACGTATCTTTAGATTTCAAGTTTGATTGTTCGATCAAATTACTACAGCCATATCTGGCTAAAAGATTAAAAAACACTATGCAATCAGTTTTTAAAGATGTTTTACCGTCAATTATTTTCAATATGTCGAAAAGTTGGTTCATTAGTGATGATAAAACCAATGCAACAAAGATTAAAAATAAGCAGAGAAACTCAAAAAATAATACAACTATAAACTTAGCTGATGGTACTGATGATACTAATGAAGTCATGAACATATCAAAAAGAAATATGCTAACTATCGAATCTCATCTGACAGAATTATCTCCAATCAACATGTTAAAACTCTCAACACTTACGTCGTCAAGACAAACATTATCACTACACTCCTTAACATTCAATTCATTGTCTTCGATTCCTAGTTGTTTAGATAGACAAAACTACCATTTGTTTAATTCTAAAATCCCTTCGTTGGCTACAATAAATACCGATGTAAGTGAAAAAAATGCAAATGCAGTGATTAAGAACAAAAATTATCTATCTGAGGACATAGTAAACAATAATGAGATCGACTTACCTAAAATAATTTCTATACAAAACACTTTATTCGAAAGAGCTAGTAATAATGAACAAATTAGGCCGAACAGAAGAAAGATTAAAATCAAAAGTTTCAAATCAAGCAAAACAACAGCTAACAAAAAGAGTAATAATATTCAAGAAAAAAATACAAGTGAGTCAACAAAACAAACTTCCCATGCATCTAATATTGGTCTAAGTATTCATCAATTAGCGCAACACGAACTTGCCGAATTAGACCCAACGATAACCCACACATCGGAGCCAGTAACTCCAGTGGATGGGTCTCACTTGATGAATGCTACTCATATTCCATTTACAAAAGAACCAATTGGCCACCATGTTAATAGTGAGATTGATGACGAGTATGAGTTTTTCCGCCATAAGCAATTTACAAACAGAATCGACTATTTCTCAAGAAAGCCAGAATTATTCAAAATACATGCTTCTTTTGATGATAAAAATACGAATAAGATTGCCCATGAAGTAATCGATAAAGAGAACTTGAATCTCAATAGACTGCATTGTACAGAAGCTACAGTTTCTCCATTTTTTGAAAAAAAAGAGGTTTTAGCATCGTTGGTCTGAATAATGGAACTACCTTCCAGAACTGGGGCTGGTCCCAGGAACCATCCAATAACAATAATAAGACTACCAAAAAAGTTAGTGCCATAAGTAATTATCATGCGCACGATCAACCGCCGCCATACAGTTAGTACTTGGGCTGGTGATATATAATGATGAACCGCATATTTATGGTGTATTATTATGTTTTAAATAGTTTACATAAGAAGTAAATTAAACTGCATCTTCATTTATTCTTTCTTACCTCATATACATTCGTTACCACGAACTGGAATTATCTGTTCATATATAGAGGACTCTTAACTAATATGGGTTTTACAATTTAAAGATCTATAAAGTTTTGATTCCAATAATGAATTTTTATTTTTCAAGTATTTTTTAAAAAAGACCACTTATTTCAACAAATAGGTAATTCTTGCAAATGAAATAAGATATCTATATAAAATCATTTAAAAAAGAAGCGTCGACTTATAGTCAAGAGATAATAAATCATGGATCCATTCAGTTTAAAAAGAGAAAACCGGAAGAAATTCCAAGACAAACAAAAGTTAAAGAGAAGTCATCCTACGTCAAGTGCTAGAAAATATAGAATCCTAAACAGACAAAAACAAGCAGAAGAGGACAATACTAAAGGTGAAAATGGAGAAGATGAAACCATAAAAGAGGCCCCTAACAATTTAGACAGATACGATAAAGAAGATGAATCTGCATTTGACGATTTAGAGGATACCCTTGTCTCGACTGTTGCGACAAACAAACTGAAAGAAGTAATCAAGGCTAAAGAACAAAATAACATAACAGCAGATAGAGAGTTACAGATCTCTTCGAATAAAGTCAAAACCACTAGAGATCTAGCATCAATGGATATCAAAGAACTGAATACAATGCTACAGAGAACTACACTCAATAACAACATACCATCGCAAGAATCAACCACGAATAAATATTCAGTGATTTCAAAAGCAGAAAAAAGCCCAATTGAACCTAATACAGTCAAGAAAACAAGACCAACACATGAATCACTAGTGCCTCCAACATTGAACAAAGACGAGGATTTCTTAGACGGCTTAATATAAGTAACAGGGAACCTGCATTAGAAGCATAATGATGAGATGAGATGAGGTGTTGTAACTAAGCAAGCTTATAAAGCTCATCGTGGAATTCTTCAGCGTCTGTTACCCGATACCACATTGCAATCATGACACACGACATACAATCCCTTTTAGCGATAAAAATTGGGCTCAAAAATTTTAAACAAGCAATACTGTCAAGTACAACATATATACACTCAACACATATAAGGTGTACCATTAAAGCTGCTGGTTTAGATTGTAATGAACTTATTGGTAAGATACTTTGTCTCTTAGACACAGCAATATAATCGAAAAAGAACTAAATATATTTGTTTTTTGTTATACGAAAACTTATTATTATTATTACATTTATTTTTTGTTTAAGACTGCTAATAGTATATATGAACATTTTATGAAAGAAAAACTATAATATCCATTTAAATAACTATTTTCATAAAAGAAAAAAGAAACAGTAGAAACCTGATCTAAACTTATAAAGCGAACTAATTCTAACACTATTTTTTTTTATCTCATAAATATAACAATAATAATGTCTTCCGATACCATGTACTTTAACAGTTCACGGGTGCTCTCTGTGCCACCTAAGAACAGAACAAAGAAAAAGTTGGATAAAAAAGAAATTAATAATCAAAAACAAAAGAATATTAGACAAGAGCAGATCGATGTAATATTACCTGAACAACAGACATTACCGAATGGTCAAAAACCAGATTTTGGTTCGAACTCTAAAAACAATTCTAGCAAAAGGAAGAGTAAGATTGAAAACAGTTCTCCAAATAGAAATGGTGGAAAGAGTTCAATAATTAAAGGTATCGCTGATACTGAATTATTGTCTTACAATTTCAAGGATCTATTATTATCGAAGCCAAATAATCAATCTGAGTATTTGGATGTGTCTCCAAATAGAAATAGCAATGATAATTCGACTTATTCGGCTTTTGCTTCTCCAGTTAATACCCCAACAGTCCAACATACCAATTTATCGGTTGTAAACAATCCACATCCCCAAAATTTCCATATGAATCATTTTGAACATCAATCTTCTCCAAGAATGATGCAACCAGGCATCTTACCATACGGCCAGCACCAAATTCCAGGCCCTATGCATTCAATGAATGGTATGGGCGTAAATCAACCCCACCCATTATTAGTCCAACCTGGTTTACCGGCACACGGCCATGCAATGCAAATGATATCTCAGCAACCAATGTTAATTCATCCAATATATGGAAACAACGTTCCAGGAAATCCAATGAGACAGCCATTTATAAATCAAAATAATAACAATTACCCAATTCCAAGCGGTAAAGGGCCAGTGCCAACGCCAAATAACTACATGTTATCCCAACCGATTCAATACATTCCACATAAAGTCGTTCCAAACAATTCTATTCCTTCACCTCCTAATAACGTTGATGTGATAAAATCTAATAATAGTAATGCAAATGTCCAACATATGAATTCGAGTAGTAAACCCTCTAACAATAATACAACTAAACTTAACAAAAATAAATCAAATAAAAGAAATACTAACAATGGAAGGGGTGATAACAGCCATACAAACACTTTTGCAGGTGCATCATTTACAACAAATGTTCCGAATCTACAAAATTTACCTAAACCAAGTTTTACTTAATTCTAACAACGAGAGCTAATCAACATATATTACTTCATATCGGGATTATTATTTTAAAATAATCAATTGTAGTTATTAAAATATGTTGCGCTATTATTATCATTTTTATTCATTTTACGTTATTAAATCTGCATATTAGAATAAGTCTTATTCTTTGATTTCAATTCATTTTTTATCATTTTTTTTTCAACTACTTTTTTACAGTTACAATCACTTTTTTAATGGTGATTGTAAATTGGAGAGATGTTTACCATTTCTAAACAGCTTTGATGAAGGTTTTACTTTTTTTCACTTTTTCATTTTTTAGTGAACCTTTACATATTAGAAATATAGATGGAAAGAATCATCTATCTAATTTCTATATGTCTTTTTAACTTTTTTTTTTTATCTTTTTGGAGTTCTCTTGAGAATTCCTTTTTCTTTTTTTTTTATTGACTATGTACCGGCAATACAATATATGCATGTATGCAAGATCATACATCTATATCTATTGGATACGTTCCAATCAAATACACAATATTTAATATGTGAGGCAACGTCGATCTATGTACATTACTGAACATTTTATAATTCAAGTATTCTATATACTCAATAAAATATTGTCATAACATTTTTAATAACATCGAATGACTTTTCAGTAAATCGAATTTGTCTATATTACCTGAGAGTAAGGGCTGTATCATAGTTATCATTGCAATTGCAATTGCAATTATTCTGTTTATTATTATTATTATTATTATTATTATCAATATTTTATTTATTACTATTATTTAAATGGATTATGAGCAGTATAGAAACATATTATTCAAATAAGAAAATATATTTTTACTATAAAACAACGTTCTTCGCCAACTTTTGTTTATAAGCCGAAATGGAGCCGTCCCATCTTGTAGCTGTTTGATTTTCCACAACGAAAATATCCTTTGCGATCCTGTCTAATAATCTGAAATCATGTGAAACAACAACAACACCACCATTGAATTCATTGATGGCATCGGCTAAAGAATCGATTGTTGGGATGTCTAAACCGTTAGTAGGTTCATCCAGTAGTAGAACATTTGGAGCTTCCAAAGCTAATAATGCAAAAACAACACGAGATCTTTGACCTTCTGATAAAGTACCCATTTGGACAGTTTGGGCTTCACCAGTTAAACCATAACGACCTAATTGACCTCTCCAGTATTGGAAATCTTGAGAAATTTCTGGATATTTATCACGAACGAATTCCAAAGCAGATTTAGTTAAATCTAATTGATCTTGGGAATGTTGGGAGTAGACACCTAATTTAACATGACTATGTCTGGAAACCCTACCAGATTGAGCTTGTAGTTCACCAGTCATAATCTTTAACAAAGTAGATTTACCAACACCATTTGGACCAACTAAGGCAATTCTGGAATCCATATCAACACCGAAATTTAAGTGATTGTATAAGTTGTTTTCTGGCTTACCGTCGTATGCGAAAGAGATGTCATCGAAAGATAAAACAGGTGGTGGTAATCTATCAACTTGTGAAAATCTGAACGAGAAAACTCTGTCTGGTTGAACAGGTTGGATTAAACCATCGGCTTCCATCTTATCCAAAATCTTTTGTCTAGACTTAGCTTGCTTAACCAAGTTAGCATAAGTACCAGCGGAAGCGATAAACTTCTTGATATGTGCGATTTCTTCTTGTTGTTTGTTGTATTGTTTTGTTTGGTTAGTTTCTAATTCACTACGAGTTTTAACGTATGAATCGTAGTTACCACCGTAACTAGTTATTTGTTGCATTCTCATATCCAGCATGTTTGTGCAGACACCGTTCAAGAAATCTTGAGAATGGGAAACTAGAACTAAAGTTCTGTCGAATCTCTTTAAATATTCCTCTAACCAAACACAGGCTTCTAAATCCAAATGAGCAGTTGGGTCATCTAATAATAATAAAGTTGGTTTAACGAATAATGCCTTAGCTAAAGCAACACGCATTTTCCAACCACCAGACATATCCTTGGTCTTCTTTAAAATAGTTTTAGAATTGAACCCTAAACCAATTAAGATAACAGCAGCTCTACTTTCAAAAGTACTTGGATCCATAGAGTCCATCTTTTCATATAATGGTTCTAGTAAATCGGATTCTGGGCCATCTTCAACGATGATCTTTTCAACTAAATCTTCGATACGCTTCAATTCGTTTTGAGCTTCAGTGACAACATAGTCCAAAGCAGATAATTCAGTTGGAGCAGCTGGTTCATCTAATAAATAAATATCAATATTTTCTGGAATTGGGTATTCTCTAGTGGCAAGGGCCTTTAAGAAAGTAGACTTACCACAACCATTTTCACCTAATAAACCGTAGTGACGACCGTAATTTAATTCCAAAGTAGAGTCTTGAATTAAAACTTTACCGTGGAATAACAAAGAAACAGAATTCAATTTAATATCTCTGGAAGTTTCTAAAGAAGCTAAAACACCCGTAACGACACGATCAGAGATACCGTATTTATCTTGTTGTAACTTCAATTTTTCAAGTTCTTTGGCAGTGGCAGTAGCCTCATCTTCTTCAACATTATCCTTCTTCTTAGATCCTAATTGTCTGATGGTTTTACCTTCAGCTTTCTTTTTAGCATCTCTTTCAGCTTTTTTAGCGTCTCTTTTAGCTTTGGAGGCGGAAATTGGAGGCATGACGTCGGTTGTTTCTCTTTGTTCAAGTTAGGCTTGGTAGGTTCCCAGAAACTAGATTAGGAGCTTATTATTTATTGTCAAGCACCTTCAGATTCATTTATATATATATAAGTTATGGGTATATTGTGACAGTAAAGAAATTAAAAAATTTTTTTTCCAGCTAATTTGGCGATGAGATGAAATTTTTCACTACTCCGATACGTTCGAAATGATCGCAAAAAAGAAAAACGGACCGAAAAAATCTGTCACGTGCAGTTTTTAAATATCTATCATGTGGTGCATTGCACGTGACTTGAAAAAAGTCTGAGAGAAACTTTTGGCAGGAGGCTGATCAGCAGAAACTAGACGCAGATGGACCGCCATGTGTTGGTGTTGATAGTAAGTGAATAAACCTGCTCACTTTTACATGTATATAACGCTTCTCAATTCAAACCAACAATCCGAAGGAGTCCCACAACAGTTCTACAAGTAAGCATTCATCCCTGCAACCCACAAACTCGCTAGGTGTTGCAAGAGCCGTTTTGAACTAACGATTAAATTGTAAAAGACCGCTCTACTTGTATCGCTATTTGATTTCACTTCCAACTGTTTCTGCAAAGACGCCAGCTAGGGGTCTAAGGCTGTTCTACAAACAATGCTGCAAGTGGTCCTGATGAAGGGGAAGTGTCCTGGATTCTTGCAGCTTCGAGCAATCTGCTTCTCGAGATCATATCTCATGGCTTTCCTCGTTTCTGCGCGATTTCAAAGCTTAACTAGAAAATTTTTCTGCTTTCTACGACGTGTTGTTACTTGAATCTTTCAAGAAAAGCCATTTTTGTAATTTCGAAAAAAAAAAGGAAGAATGTGAAATAAAGATTTCGAAAATTAATGAAATTTCTATCCATTATTACACACACTAAATGCTCATATTACTAAGATATATAATAAAATAAGGAATTGATGAAAAATGAGTGAGTGATTAATATTATAGTTGCTAAAGAGATATTTTATAATCACTTCATTATTTCTTACTCTAGATGTTATTTATATTAAGTCTTTCATGTTTCTAATATAAAAGAATCGTTATTGAAAACAAATAGTTTGATTTAATACAAAACTTAAGAGACAATCGTTTAGTGAACACATTCAAACCATTTCGTCAGCAGAAAAGAACAAATAAATACATCTATGACAGACTTAGCTTTACAAAGAACACTTTCAGGTCATGCCGATCTCCAGGTTCAATACACCAAAGTTATTGCAAACCAATTAGCTAAGAATCGTGCGCATTTAGAATCTCTACATTATGCGGGCTCCAAACTCGGGTTTCCCGTAGATCCAGAGGTCTATCCAGAACAAGATCCAAATCTGAGAGTATTTTTTTTTGATATCGACAATACTCTATACAGCAAGTCAACCCATATCCAAGATTTAATGGTACAAGCAATTATGAACTACTTAGAAAACTATCTTGGGTTGGACCACAGAACTGCAACCCTAATGAATAAAGAATATTACAAGAGGTACGGTTTATTGGTGAAAGGTTTGGTTGCCAACAACGGAATCGATGCTTTAGACTACAACAGCATGGTGGATGACTCTTTACCTTTACAAAACGTTTTATCTGAACCAAATTTACAATTAAGAAAAATGTTACAAGATTTGAGAGCTTCTGGTAAGTTTGATAAATTGTGGTTATTTACTAATGCATATAAAAACCACGCTTTAAGGATTGTAAAAATTTTAGGGATTGCTGACTTGTTCGATGGCATTACTTATTGTGATTATACACAAAGTAAAAACTTAATTTGTAAACCAGACGCTAGAGCATTTGAAAAAGCAAAACTAGAGAGTGGATTAGGTGATTATCGTAACGGTTATTTTATTGATGATAGTGGTAATAACATCAGGGTTGGTTTAGAATTAGGGTTGAAGTGCGTGCATTTACAAGAAGATACGTTAAACAATGATATTCTTGGGGATACTCCAGATGGTGCACTAGTGGTGAAAAATATTCTTGATCTTCCAAAGGAAGTTCCTCACCTCTTTCAAGATCAGTAATCCACTTATACCAAACTTGCATAATTGTGTCCACGGTTACAATACATCTCCTCGCTGCTAACTCCATGCATCTTATATTACTTAAGGGACTTTTATTACATACCTACATATATATAATTGAAATAGAAACACGTATTTTTATTTAGATATATACATACACATAAAGTATTGTAATTATTTACTCTTTGGTTTTTTGTTGGTTTTTTTGTTGTTTAATTTCTTTTGCCAAAGCAAATAAAAGGCCGCCAACGAGTGCAGTTGCCATACCTAAGTAACTGTAAGAGTTACTTGGGAAGTTAGGGAATATCAGGCCGGTCATACACAATGCTATTCTATTCACTGCACCCACCATAGCGTAAGAGGAAGTGGAAGTGGATGAGAGACAGAGTGCCGAGAAGTAAGCTAGTGCGAGGGAGACAAAGCCTGTAATGATCATCATAGCCATGACATTGCTGTCGAAATGATTATCAACGTTGAATTCACTCTCCCAATTATCTAAGAAATATGACGCGGCGAATAGTATTGGACATGCAATGAAATTGTTATATAATATTGTGTCGACATCTGTAAATTTTGTATATTGAATCATCTTTCTTAGTAACAGGACGAACAGCGTAGAGGAAATAACAGCGCCTACGATCCAAAAGTAACCCACATTCACTAAATAACTGAAACTGATATCGCTGCCTAATTTTTTCTTCATCAACGCAATGGACTGCTCATAGTCACCTAAACATAAAGATGCTGCGCCAGCGATGAACATAACGAAGGATAAGGCCTCCAACGACGTGATCCCGCCTGTACCAAAAAACAGTGCCTCTGAGAACGTGATGAAAATCAACGACAAGTTTTTCACCAGGACGTATACTGGGACCGTCAAGTACTTCAAAGCTTTTGATGCTGTATACAGAGCGACTGCCATCATGAAACCCACGGGCAACCAATATTTCAGATCGAACTTGTTCAATGGACGGACACTGATGAAATCTGTGTACTTCAGCAGTAACAAACTTAGTGTGGCGACACCTGTTTGGATTCCCATGAACAGCAGATGCATGTTGAAGGACCTGTCCTGAACAAGAGATTTATTTAGGGCCAACATTAGAATCGACGAGCCTGCAAAGGCAATCACAGAGACAGGTGCAGCGTAGGCGCTGCTCTTTTGGACGGCGTTGCTTAGACCTGACATAGTGATGACGTTATGGTTGGGCAGTTACCCAACCATAACCAACGCCAATGCAAACACCAACGCAAACAATTGCAACCCACAAGCATCTGCATTTATATGAATATATAAGCATCTGCAATTACACACTTGTATATATACGGGTGGACAAATGGTGTGGGATCTGGGCCTATGGCATTGAGGAAACGTATGCAACTTTGACAGAAAACGCACCGATTCCGGATGTCTGCGCTGTCAAAGGTCCGCAGCTCGCGTCTGCCGCGCCAAGAGCTGACAAAAAAACGCGCGACACCACATACCGAACCCTAAACCGGACTGTCCGGGCAACCCTTCCCGGCAACGCCGCTAAGCCCGGTCACGGCTCTGGAGCGGTTGTCCGTGACAGCGGTCCCACTTGCGTGCCCACCACAGTTCTGCTGTCCTGTGGGACGGGGCGGGCGAAGTGGCTGCAAAAAAGGTTTGTCTGCCACGGCCTCCTCCCAGGTGCTGGTGCGTATTGTCGAAGAGAATACATGCAACGCACCCAACTCCACAGCCATATTGGCCAGATAAGACAACCCGCGAACGCGAGCGGGCTGTCGCTCACGGCCCGGTGCTGTGTAACAAGCTTTGGCTTGACTCATCGGACAAACAAGCCACCGACTGACTCGTGTCAAGTAGGCAGCAGGCTATGAGTCTGTCTCTTATTACAGACATACAAGCAAATGTGCGGGCCTGCTGCTTGCCGTTCACTATATATTCCAAGGACCTGTCGATCTCTTTCTTGGTGTCAATGAGTCAGTCGCAATATCATGTGTATCGTTAATTCCCCCGGCAATGGCTGCTACTTCCTTACCGAAAAAGGCACTGGATTGGCAGAGCCACGGTTTGCTCGTGTGGATTACGTTTTTTTACGATGTTCTCTTCAAGAAATGTGCCGTTCGTCTAAGTGTATTCCCATATATAAGGAATCTTAAGGTATCAGATAGTTGCAACTGAATTGTGTGTTGGAACTCAAGGAACTTTCACTTATAAAGAAATTACTTCTCTTTCCACTAGAGCGTTGCTGGTTACGAAGGACAGATTCGTCAAAAAATGGAAAATTAAAAATTAAAAAATTAAATTAAAACTAGAATAAATAGTAATTGAAATTATTCTGCTATCTACTTATTACGAACACAAACAAACAGTTAGGAACCCGAATAGTTTTATATATTGAAGGGCTGATAGATTTATAGTTGTGTACCGCTGATTATATTCACGTATTCATATTCATATATATACGGTACAGGCGTTTTTCTTTTTTCCTGTTTCTCTGATATATTGCTTGCGTCTATTGGAAACCAATAAACGTAACACGCCTTATTTTATTTTCCAAAATATACCCAAACTCGTGAATTTTTTGGCAGAGGTGGAAGCTCATATAAGTAATTAGATATCTAACGCATTATTACTTTACAATTCGATCTCAGACTGAGTAATAAAAATTCATACCATTTTGTTATGATCATTTGCTCAGATGAATGACACTGATGAAAAGCTATTTAAACAAGGTGTAGTACCAGAAAATGCTTCGCAAAACAAAAACAGCAAAAACAATACCACTGCCGTCAACCAAAATAATATAGGATCCAAAATGAGCACTGAACAGAATTTCCCAGAAAGCGATGAGGGTATGGCAAATGACCCCGCAAACAATTTCTTTTCTACTTCATTCGATTCGATGTTGGAGGTCTTACCTGACTCAATGAATTTGGATGCCTTCTCCAATTATTACTATGACTCCCCAGATGTGAATTTTAAAAATAGCATAAGTGATGCCACTCTAAATGGAAATATAACTAGTAATAACACTGATATTGATATCACTTCAACTACAGAGTTCATACCAAATGCAGATGCAGCCCCTTTATCCGAAGATGTCCTTTCGAATGTTAATGAATTCAATAAAAACAATGTCAGTTCAGTTGTCCAACCAATCGATATAGTCGACCAACAAAATGGTGAAATTGCACAATTGTGGGATTTTAATATCGATGAATTTATGATGACGCCGAATGGCTCAAATTCAGCAACAATTAGTGCTCCAAATAGTTTTAACTCAGATATGCATTTAAGTCGCGGAAGCGCCCCTAACTCATATTTTATACAGAACTTCACAAATAATGATACGCTCTTCAATAATAACAATTTAGATAATAATGTTAGCTCACCAGCAATGACATCTTTTATCCATAATCAAAATGTTGGTCAATCTTTCAAAAGAGATAGTTTACCCACATCAAACGCTATTTCTACGAAAAGTATTCCAAATAGGAGAAGATCGTCATCTAATTATGGTAAAAGCTTATATTCAGAGGAAATCGGTATCCCACTAAGCTCGTTACCCACGTCAAATTCGGTTAGGAAAAATTCAGTTTTAAGACAAATGTCATCTTCGTCGTTATCAAGTTATAAAAGAGGGGCAAATGCCTCATCAAATGACTTAGCGAAGAAGCCGCCAGTCCAGTGTGCAAATTGTAAGACATTTAAAACTCCATTATGGAGGAGAGATGCACAAGGGAATATTCTATGTAATGCATGTGGGTTGTTCCAAAAGTTGCATGGGACAATGAGACCACTTTCATTAAAATCAGATGTTATAAAAAGAAGAAAAGCCAAAAAAGGCACAAAAAAGCACCAGCAACAGTTAGAACAACAACAACAACAGCAAAAACAACAGCAACAGCAACAAGATAGAAAGAAGGAGTTTGCTGATAATAGATTGAAAAATGAAAAGTCTACTGACAGAAGTACGAAACAAATTGCATCTGACATCAATAACATTAACTCACATCTATTATCCTACAATAACCTAACGAATACTAATATACAGAAAGAGTTTCAAACAGAATTTCAAAATAATTTGTCTAAGTCATATACTGATCAACCAGCCCTGCAGCAGCCACTACCAGGAAACCTAAGCAATAGTACTTTAACAAAAGCGATTTATAAATCAAGAACAAGTAGTATTTCATCAAATTCAAGTAAATCTTCCTCAAAATCTGTAGTTCCGATATTGCCAAAGCCTTCACCTATTCCGCATACACAATTTAATCCAAATATATATTCGTCGACGAGTGCTAATAGTAGTACTTCATCTTCCCCAAGAGTTGTAACACCGATAACATCGGGATCAATATTACAGGGCTCGCAATCTGTGTTATTCTCAAATTCTTTAGGAAGATCTGGCATGTCAATTCCAAGAAGAAGATTTTCAAGAAACAAATCTGCATCTACTTTAGCTTTGAACCAACAAGTACAACATAATCAACAAAATCAACAAACCAGTAGCCAATCCCAAAATGCAACGACTCCGGGGAGTTGGGGAGGTAATTACGGAGGTCAAATAAATAGTGGAGCATCACCAAAAAATGTACCATTGCAAAATTCTACTTTTGGTGAATACCCTCCTCAAGGGAATGGCTTTTCAATCTCAACTAGAAGTTCTTCAAGGAAACCACAAACATCATTATTATCACAACAGTTACAAAACTCATCATCTCAGATGGCCTCTGGAGAAAAATCAATTTATAGTTCAAACGAATCAACAAATTCTATGTCATTCCTGCAGTCAAACAATATCCAAAACATCTCTAATTCTCCTTCTTGGAAATATTCTACTGTCAGTGCGTCTCCTCATACCAATTATTCAGATTCAATTCAACAACAAAGAGGTCTAAGGAAAGAAGATTTATACTCTAAGCATAGTACTAAAAGTAGTGCAACAAACTTAAAAAGATCAGAAGATTCATTCAGAGAGCAGTCACCATCTTTTCAAACTACTTTCGGGAATCCTCAAGGCCCTAGTGCAATCACTTCTGTAACTGATACAAATGCTTCTGCCCAAACAGAAAATCCGGTAAAATTAACGAATACTATAACAGATGATTTGGACTGGTTGAAATTTGGGTTATGAAAAAAGAAAATACTACATAAAAACTGTTTCCTAATAAGATCATCTAAAAAGGTTCATTTTATTTTTAATTGAAATGCATAAAGTACACTGGTTGTATTAAACATAATCTTAGAAGTTATAATATTAATAATCCATAAAGATAAATCTAGTATGAAAGGTTTATCTTTTATATACATACACTTATATATATATATACTGCTCTCTATCATGCTATGTTATGACTTACAGAGAAGCTTTTCATAATAAACCTATATTCTAATATTTATTTTAAAAATGTCAATTTTCTTCTCATCGCCTATTCTAAATATAAGCATATGAGTAAAATTAAGATATTAAAATGAAAGGTTTTATAAAAAAACATTAATATTAAAAGAGTCTTTCATTGAATTGTTAATACTGTCAAAGAGTTATTCAGTAATGAAATTTAAAGCATAATAAATAGGTACTACGAACTTGGCCTTATGAATAGGATATAGATATTTCAATGGGTATTCCACAAGTATGGGAAAAATTGAAGCAATATACAGATAACAGTAGAGTACCTTTTAAAAAATTTGTTGCTGATTTTTACCAAGAAAGAAATAGATCTCCTAGGATTGCAATCGACTGTTACCAATGGTTATACGAATGTGGGTTCTTCATTAAAGACCTACCGGAACTCCAGCAGGTGGTGAATGAACAACCATCGAAACCTATATTAAACTTTATTAGCAGAATAAGAGACTTTTTGTCATTAGACATTACTTTTATATTGGTATTTGATGGTCCAATGAAACCATCGTTTAAGAATAAACATAAACTAACTAACTCACTGATCAGCAATGAAACGCTGAATATTGACCTAACGAATTATAAAGAACTATGGGATAATCACCTCAAGAGCCATCTTAACTTTGACCATTGTATGATGAATGAATACAATAATGATACTAGGGCAATAAAGGAGTTAAAAAAATTGTTAAAATTATTTAATATCTCTTTTATTGATTCTTGTGGGGAAGCTGAAGCACAGTGTAGCTGGCTCCAGAAGAATAACTTCGTAGATTTTGTTTTAAGTAATGATTCAGATAACATTTTATTCGGATGTACAAAGATATTAAAAAATTATTCTAGATATCGTGAAGATATCGGATCTACACATGTAACAAAAGATAATAGACCAGTTAGACGTAATAGCAAAGAAACATATGTCACAGTAGTTGATATGGATAAGATTGCTCTTTTGGCAAATGAGCGTTTTGACAAACCTGCTATCCTTCTTCTAACTGTTTTTCTAGGTGCTGATTATAACAAAGGTATCAAAGGTTTAGGGAAAGAAAAATCAATCATTTTGTCTTCTTTAAGGAACCCAGATTTTTCTAACCAGTTTTTATCGATATTCAATTCATTAAATACTTCAGATCTTGAGCAAGAGAGTAAATATCAATCTTTTCAACAAGAAATAACTGAATATTCTAGAAATAATTCTTTAAAGTTATTTGGACGTAACTACAAATCTCTATTCAGTTCTCCCAAGTTGGACGGATGGCCATCTAAAACAGCTATTATGTATTATGTTAACCCATTTGTTATCCCAAATTTTGAACCATCATGCTTTTCAAAGGAATATACAAATATATCTGGCAGTAGTTCTTTTATTGAAATAGACTACAATCCAATAAGAAATTTCTTAAACGATTTAGAAATAAAACAAATAGCTTACTTTGATAAATGGTTTTGTGAAACTTTATCCATATCATTCCTTTTAAAATTTATCAAGTTACCAAATAATAATAACCTCTGTAAATACATGGAGATTATTGAAGAAAGAGTTTTAAAGATAAATAACGGTGAATTCGAAATAGATTCCTGGAAAATTGGGTTTAATCCATTTTTAGAGAAGTCTGGTAATATATTTTCAAGAGAATCTACTGATAGAAATCCAATTCATGTGCCACATAAAGACCTAAGTGATTCATCTCGGAGTCTAGAAAGCACTTTAATATATGGTCCTACAGAAAATAAGGCAAATAAATCTCACTACTTATTCTACTATTGGATTGCCAAAAATTTAATACCTAAAAACAACGATTTAATTTCAAACTTCTACATTCAGAGAAGAAATTCATCACCCAGAAAATTATCTCCGAAAAGAGTAGTAAAGAAATCACCTTCAAAAGCTCAAACTGTGCAAAAGAATAATCTTGATTCATTTTTGAGTAAGCATGCATCACCAATAAAAATCCAAATAGGTACGATTTTTGATAATAACAAATCAAAACCATATACAACCAATGAGGATGACTCGCCAGTTATACAGCCTCATAAAGAAGTCAGAAGAAAACTATTCGTGGAGGAAATCGAAGATGATTACTATCATTGGAGTAGTGATTCAGACTCACCAATCGTATATGAGCAAAATGATATCGTAAATAAGATTAAACTTAGTCCAAAGAAAGAAAGAAATCACGCAGTCATAGATTTAACGGAAGATAATAATTTCATTGCAAGTAATGAAAATTCTCCTTTGAAAGAAAAAAAACTCAGTTCAGAAGTGTACAATAAACCTAACATTTTATCGAAAGAAGCACAAAGTTTCGCTCCAAATAAACCAGAAGTACATGTTCCTATGCTTAACAAAAGCATATCTTTTTTAGATGACATTACTACAGGTTTATCCTTCAGCTATCAGAGCTCTAGCAGTAATGGAACTGCATCGCCTAAATGATTTTATAATTTTTTATTACTTACCTACCGATTATTAGAAATTTATAAAATAAATATTGAATGAAAAGGGTATCAAAAATTAAGTAGACAACACTCTATATCTTAATAAAGCGTAAGGTTGAAGGTAATTAAAACAATTAATAACGTTAATCGGAAAAACACAACCGAATGCTAGGTAACTAGATCAATTTTTCTTTGCTGATTCTTCAGCTTCTACAGCGTTAATATCAACCCCTTGTTTCTTTTCACGAGATTGAAAAGCAACATTGGCTTGAGCTCTCATAATTGCTAATTCTTCTTTGAAGTCAAGTTCGAAGGCTTGAACATTGTTTTCAAAATCCTTGATAACAGTTGCTAAATCTGGTAATACAAGGTTACGCTTTTGAAGGATTGAATATTTTGAAGTAGCTTTTCTCTTGAGCTTATTAAATCTCTTAATTAGAGCTTTTTGTTCATCGTTAGCATTTTCCTTAGAAATTTTTTCACCGTCATTGTTAATATTCAATTTATTATTGAATAGTTCTTCCCATTTCTTCGTTTCAGATTTATACCAACTATCATATTCCTTCAACGCAATATTACGAACTTTAGAAATTTCATCGTTTGCTTCCTTATTAGCAGCTGAGGCAATATCAGAACATTTTAGAAGAGCAGCCTTAAAGTTTTTGAGAGCTTCCTTAATTAAGTCACGGATATATTGACGTGTGACTTCTTTCTCAACTATTTCCTCATTATAGGGATTGAGTAAAATCTTTTCACCTGATTTTTCCACCACTTTTTCAACAGCATCAATTTCTTGGATTTTCTTACGTAATTCATTTCTGTAATGAGTATATTGTTCATGTAACTCTTTAATAGGTTTTTTGAAATTTTGAGAGTAAGTACCAATATATTCAGTTTCAATTATTTCCTGATTTTTTTTAAAAGTATCTAAATAGTAATTTAGCTTAGCATCAATCATTTTATCCCAGCCTCTAAATTGTTCCTCAATTGAAGCGTCAACTGGTGGTCTAAAGTTTTCGGAGGCATCGATAATCTCTTTATTAACAATATCTTCTTCATTTTCAACTGCATCTTCGTTAATTTCGATTTCTTTAGTGACAGTTCTTAACAAAGTAGAAGTAATAGTGGTTGGCTCTAAGTCTTCTTCTTCTTCGGTAGTTGAAGTTGACTTGGAAACTTTCTTTGATCTCTTTGATCTCTTTGATTTCTTGGCTCTTTTAGACTTCTTTGTAGCGGTGGTTTCTGCAGATTCAGTGGTCGTTTCAGTAGTAGATTCAGTAGTGGTTTCAGTGGTCGTTTCAGTAGTTGCTTCAGTGGTCGTTTCAGTAGTAGATTCAGTGGTTATTTGAGTAGTGGCAGCGCTTTTTTTGGCAGCTGAAGTAGTTGATGCGAAATAAGTAGGCTCAGGTGTAACGAATACTTCACTGTACTTAGCAACTGCATTCTTATAAACTTCGACAACCTTTTCTTCAGCAGCCTTAATGTAAACCTTACCATCCCTGATCAATCCCTCCTTGTTGAATTTTGAACAAAGGTCAAGTTCTTTGACTTTAGTTAGTAAGTCTTGAACTGATTGGTTAGATCTAACATGTCTAGCAACATTTCTACCAAAAGGCTTCAATACTTTATTGTGTACGTCGTCAATGTGGGCCTTTGCAATAGTAGAATATCTAACAACAGAGTCATGAGCATGTTTGAAGTATAAATCTTTAACTAAAATAGATTTTGCAACAACGACTGGCTTAACTGAGTTCAAATATTGAGTGTGGAAGTTATTCACGTATGGAGCAACAACGTCCTTATACTGTTGATTTTGGACAGTTAGCTGTTCGTTCCAGTAGATAGGGTTGGTGTATTGGCAAGCTTTTTGAGCGTACTCATTCTTACAGATACTGGTTTTGACATTGGAGTTAATGTCACAGTACAAATGTATGGAATAAAGCGCCAAAATGAGAGCAATCAACTTAGTCAAGAATTTCATTTTTCCTTAATGTTAGTCGATGAACCTTTGGGAATAGCTTGCAAGGAAGAAGAAAATACCAATAGAGAAAAGAGCATAGAAAAGGTTAAAATCTATGAATACTGCCTTATATATATAGATATGTGAGCGTGGATGTGGATAGGAATGTGAATGAGAATGTGAACACCTTTAGCAAACAATCCGAAGAATAGTTAGGCCAAAACTGCACAAAGTTACGAATCTTGTGCTGCAAACTGGTTGTTCAGATTCCATTAATATTCAATTTCCTAAATAGGAAACAGATGCCGACAAAGTAGTTATGTCGATTTCCTCTTTCGGAAAACGGCAGACCGATTCAGGTAGAGAGGTAAACAAGCACTGGGCATCGAGACCAAACGGCAGTGGGAGCTGGCGTAACTTGGTGCTCAGATGCACCCGGCATTACTTCCCAGACGATAGAAGTCTTAACATGGTCGTTCTGCCATTGGCGACGTGATGCGATATATTTCCTGCCGCAACTTGCGAGAGGAAGCAGGATGACCAGTGGCTTCGTGGCGTCGTGGATCCGTGGATCCGTGAGGTGGAGCAGAGGGAAAGGCAACGTGATGGCGAGATCTTTGCGCATCTCGCGAGCTTCGGTCCATCGCCAGGGCATAGGGACAAGTGCAGCTTGGATACGGGGGCAGACGTGGTTTGGTCCACTGCAGTCGTTGCAGCTGTCACGTGCCGTTCACGTGACAGGTTCCGGTGGAAATTAGGGTTTTACGCTTCTTGGGAGTCGCAGAACGGCAGCCCTAGTCCCCACTGGAGTCTCACTAGCACTAAACCCTAAACCCTGACGATCATATGCCATCGCAACCCCTGGTCCCCCCAGAATGGAAAGGATTTGAAAGAAGTTATGTACTTAACACTTGTCATGAGAGAATGGGTTGATCAGTGTTGGACAGTGTTGTTGATGTTGGGCCAGTCTGTGCCATTGATTGGTTGGTTTAAAAAATTTACATGTGAAAGTTTGCGCATGTATGAGTATGGCAATGCCAATAGAGCAAGACTAAGAACTGTCGAAAGTGTTTGCTCATTGATAAGAACTGTTAGTTACCGAAAGAAATGCCGTTTTGGCCTATCAATGGCGGTCTGGATAGGCATTCAGAAGACGATATCAATTCGACCTTGAATGAATACTTGACATTGTTAGATCGACTGAAACGCAACAACAGTACTATTGAAGGGTACATCAAGGATGAAGTAATGAAATATAGCAAGGATCTTACTGGAACTGGTCTGGGTGGCAGTAATAATGGAGACGGTGAGCTTGCTTTTACCCCCGAGTTCGAATCGAATGTTTTTAGAAATTTGGATATGGATAAGTCCACGTTGTTATTTTGTGATTCATCAAGGAAAGATAGTCTTGAAAAGAGCCCTGATGTGGTGATGATACCAGAAGGTGGAAGTATACCAATGAGTAAGCTGGATGATAACGAAATAAATCAAAATTTAGAGGAGGATGATCTGGATAGACTTAATTCATCATTCATCGAGAACCTTCTTAATGAAAGAGAAAATTTGGTGACAGAGTTAGTTCAAAATGAAAATTCAAACTTATTGGATTTTATGTGTCTGGGATTTTTCATAAAGCCATTAAATGACAAAGCAAATAAGATGCATTATGAAAAAGTACTAAATTTGGAATATCTGATTGATAAATTATTGGAAGAAATAGACGAAATCGAAAATTATCCTGCATACAGTGATTGTTCTGAAGAGCAGAAGAAATCACTTTCACATGTAAATACAATCGCATCAATTCTATCTCTAAATAGCACATTATTGGTGGACGCAATCTTTACCAATAATGGGAAACATAAGACTTTACAAAAGCTTTGGTCAATTATCAAAAGCAAGCATTTAAAAAATGAAGAATCCTCAGGCTCAAATATATTCTTAAAAATACATAATAATTTATTATCCATTAACAAAGACGATTACATCAAGTTTCTAATGAATAATACACAACTAGTTGATGATTTCCTATCTTTCATAGACTCCTCAGTTTTAATGGACTTTTTACTCCAATGCATAGCAACAGATTCCAAAGATAATTCAAATGGCTTTTTGTCTCTCTTGGAATCTCAAAATCTGATGACAAAATTACTTGACATAGTAGAAGATCCAACTTATCCCGCATGTTGCAAGTCATCTGCAAGTGATGTCTTAAAGGCAATTATAGCAATATCGGCAAATTCTCAAGTTCATGAAATGACGATTGGTCCTAATATATTAACAAGAAAATTAGCCTCACCTTCCATGGTCAATCGAGTTTTAGCCATTATCGTAGAAAAAAAAGGATATTCTCTTAATATTATCATTGGAGTTATTATTGAGCTAATAAGAAAAAATAACCATGATTTCGACCATATTAATATTTTGAATGAAACCTTGAATTCATCACCACCTAGTGATAGGGATCCAATATATTTAGGTTACCTTCTGACTATATTTGCAGAGAACTTGCAAACAATATACCAAATATTGATTGATGTTGAAAATGATGATACTATCCCACTTTTAGAAAACCAAATAGGTCAGAAATTTAAACCACTAGGGTTTGAAAGGTTAAAAATTGTTGAATTAATTGCAGAACTGCTTCATTGTTCAAACATGGGTATTTTAAACTCAAAAAATTCTATGCAAATTGCAATTGAGAGAGATCAATACCGCTTGAATAAAGATGGAAAAAAAATTAATGATAAGGTGAGTATTGAAGTTGAAGAAGAATCTTATGACACGCCGTATATTAGCGAAGAAAGCAATGCAAAATTGAGAACCGACCCTTCTCCAGGTGATTTATTCAAAATTAGATTATATGATTTGGGGATCCTATCTAAATTACTGAACCTTTTTTTAGAATATCAATTTAATAGCTTCTGGGATAACGTTGTTTATGATATTATCCAACAGATATGCAACGGAAGGATGGACATTACATATAATGCCTTTTTAGTGTATGATCTATTTGATTCTAAATTGGCAATGAAATATAGAGACACCAATGTTTCTGAACTTATGGAGAAGGGATTCAAACAAGTAGATGATTTTGACATAATTAACAATTTTATTTTAAAAGGTTATAAAAATTCCTATGATTTCTATGAGAAGATGAATACTAACTTGGGTTATATGGGACATTTAGTTTTGATTGCGGAAGAAATAGTCAAATTTTCTAATACATTTGATGTTAAATTAATCTCGCCAGACATATATGAGAAACTACAAGATCACGATTGGTTGCATTATTCAAATGAAGTTTTAGCGGAAACCAGAGTAATGTATTCAAAAATTTTAAGTGGCGGAACGTTTGTAGAGGATGAATCCGGAAATATTACTCCACAGATACCTGATGATAATAACCCTTCGGAATCGAATAATGACACAGACATGCTGGAAAATGATAATGAACCTTTAGATCATATTGCTTCCCCTGACAACAAAGTTATTAACCTAGCAAGAGACAGAACGATGAAGAAAAGAGTTTGTAATATTAATGATTTAGAGGATAAACTTGATTATTCTACAGAATCTGACCTTCATGAAAAGTTAAGAGAAATTCTAATCGAAAGGTCACAAAGGGAAGTTGATGAAAGAAACAAAGCAAATGGAGTTATTGTATTAGGACCAACCGGATAAAATTGTAATAACATTTATACCTATATGTAATAACTGATAGAGACATATAAACATTCTTTATGTGGATAATCATGCAATAAATAATACAGCACATCAGCATTACAAACTACTTTCAACTAATTAATCACAATGGCTCACAGATTTTTACAAGAAAATAGTATGGAAAATAAGGTCATGCAGCTGGTACATACTTTTATGTAATTAATTTGTATATTTACGTTAATATCTTTTATGGTTGTTGAGATTTTGACATGTTGAAATATCTTTTTGCTTTCGTACAATACAGCTTGCGCATAAAAAAGTTGCCAATACTTATATTACAAATGATTAGACATACTTCAAATAATAGCTGATTTGTAGTTCCATCCAGAGTCAGGAAAACATCTTGCATGTGTAGTTGAAAGTTGTTAGTAGCCACTGAGTTTAAATTGATAAATTACTTTATGAGTTAGGTATAACAATGCTATCATTTCAAAAATGGGCTTTTAAGCGATACTCATCGCCATTTTCTTTACATTTTAAAAGAGGCATTGTTCAAACTACAGAACTTAAAACTACATTAGAGCAGCTTCCAAATAGCGGTGTAGTAGTAATTGGTGCGGGTCACGCAGGTTGTGAAGCTGCTGCTGCCTCAGCAAGGTTGGGATACGAGACAACCTTAGTAACGCCATTCCTGGATAAAATTGGGACATGTTCTTGCAATCCTTCCATGGGTGGTGTTGGGAAGGGGACTTTATTAAGGGAAGTGGATGCATTAGATGGTCTGGCAGCTAAAGTAACAGATAAAGCTGGGATACAATTTAAAATGCTAAATCAAAGCAAAGGTGCTGCGGTTTGGGGCCCTAGAGCTCAAATAGATAGAACTTTGTATCTGACACATATGCAGAATACGTTAAAGGATTACCCCAGTTTGAAGCTAATACAGGGAAAAGTAAATGATATTATAATTGAACCAATATTGAAAGAAAATAGCCTTAGAACAAGCTATCCTACCAGCATCGTGAGAGGTATTATTTTACAAGATGGAAGTATCTTAAAAGCTTCAAAAGTTGTTTTAACTACTGGTACCTTTCTCTCTGCAGAAATACATATAGGATTGGAATCACATCCTGCTGGTAGAATCGGCGAAGATGCTACTTATGGAATTAGCAAATCTCTAAATGATGCGGGTTTTAAACTTGGTAGGTTGAAAACAGGAACTCCAGCTAGATTAGATGGGAAAACTATAAATTTTGAAATATTAGAAAAGCAATATGGTGACAATCCACCTCATCCAATGTCATATATGAATGAAACTGTAAATATCAAAGATCAAATCATATGCTATGGTACTAGAACAACACCTGAATTACATGAATATTTACTAAAAAATATGCATAAATCGATTCATATTAGAGAAACCGTGAAAGGACCAAGATATTGTCCTTCAATCGAAGCTAAGATCATTAGATTTAAAGATAAATTATCTCATAGAATTTGGTTGGAACCTGAAGGTCTTGACACCGATGTTGTATATCCTAACGGTATCTCAAATTCTATGCCGCTAGACGTACAAGAAAACATGATGAGGATGGTACCTGGCCTAGAAAATGTGAGAATATTACAGCCAGCATATGGTGTAGAATACGATTATGTTGACCCCACACAGCTAAAAAGCACTCTCGAAACTAAACTGATCGATGGTTTGTACATGGCTGGTCAAATTAATGGTACTACTGGATATGAGGAAGCCTGTGCACAGGGTGTTGTTGCAGGAGCCAATGCGAGTGCATCTGCATTAGGCAAGCAACCTTTAAAGCTATCGAGAGCAAATTCATATATTGGTATCTTAATTGATGATTTAATTACTAAAGGTATCAAAGAACCATACAGAATGTTCACATCAAGATCTGAGTTCAGGTTATCTGTGAGAGCTGATAACGCAGATTTGAGACTTACTGAATTAGGAAGAGAACAAGGTTGTATTAGCGATTTAAGATGGAATAAATTTATACATGATAAAGAGGTATTTGAAGAAGCTAAAGACAATTTGAAAAAATTCACTTCACCGATAACCAAATGGAATACAAAGTTAGGATTAGATTTACCTGATCTGACCCGTACACTAAGTGGATGGGAATTATTGAAATATAACAACATGGATTTCCAAAAAGTCATCGATCAAGTACCAGCGTTTAACGAAAATTCCAAATTAAACAATATCCCACAACATATTAAATTAAAGCTAAGTACAGAAGGAAAATACGAACCATATCTGAGAAAACAAAACCAATATGTGAAAGCTTTCCAAGCCGATGAGAACTTATTACTACCGTTGAACATGGACTATTCTACAATTCCGAGCTTGTCATCGGAAGTCAAGAACCTACTGAATACTATTAAACCAGAAACATTTGGCCAAGCCAGAAGAATACAGGGCGTTACAGCATCGACACTCTTTGAACTATATAGAATGGTTCGCAAAGAACAAGATAACATCAAGAAAGAGAACATGTGTACATAAGAAATATGCCCGCTCTTTTTAGGTCAACTCAAAGTGCCCACACCACTGGTGGCACGAACACCGGAACTGCCGTATTTTGTCATATATCATCATAAGGGCACACTTGATGATTCCATACTTGTAAATAGATAGCGAATGATATACATTAACACAAACATTACCTCTTGATGGTACCTGCTTCTTATAGATCTAGCCTTAAAACGATGTTTCACGTGATGTTCTTCGCCTTTTGGGCTCGGTGTCTTCCGGAACAGACAAAGAAGAGAGAGAGAGAGCCTTTAAAATTGAAAAATTCACAGAGACCCAACGGATCTCATAAGGATTCTTTGTTAAATTAGATCTACATTGACACATTGTAGCTCACTTGTTGGTGAGATATAACGTTTCATTAGCATAGTGTACATCTCTTTCTTATGCTCAGAAGTTTTATGTTTAAAGTGGAAGAAGACCTGAAGCTCTAATAAAGTGTAGAGCTTGATATCTTCACATTTTTAAAAGAGAGAGCACAAGAAAGTCATTTCATGAGACATATAATAGTCTCTTAATATTAGGATTTTATAAAAGAAAAATTAGTGTCGTTTTCTTACAAATATAATATAGAACCAACCATGAATGAGAACCAGGAAGATTTTAGTTCTTTGCAGAACCTTGTAGAATATAATCAATACGAAGTAGAAGGAGAGAACTTGAGCGATATACAGATTCCTGCTCCCACTAATGAGTTAAATGGTAGTGACAGAATTCCCAAATACATTTATAATGAAGGTCAAAATGTTCACAAACTGGATGCCGGTGGTTCTTCAAATAATAATCAGAATATGGATGGTATTATTGGTAATAATAGACCAACTACAAGTCCCACGACTGCATCTGAATCGCAGAATAATAAGAGTGATAGTATAAATGGTAATCAAGTTGAACCTTTTAGTCGGTTAGAAAATGACACAAACCGTTCTTCTGCAAAAGCAGAACATTATCGACCAGCGGAGGTTAACTTACCTGATGATAAATCTTCAAACGAGACCACCACGGAAAAACCATTTTATGTAAATGCCAAGCAATACTATAGGATTCTGAAGCGCAGATATTGTAGAGCTAGGTTGGAAGAAAATTTAAGAATATCTAGGGAAAGAAAACCGTATCTGCACGAATCTAGGCATAAGCATGCAATGAGGAGGCCCAGGGGCCAAGGTGGTAGATTTTTAACTGCCGTGGAAATCGAAGCTTTAAAACTAAAAGAAAATGCAAAATCAGGATCAGGTGGGCAAATTTCTTCTGAAACTGCTGCGCCCTACAATTCAGACAATCCTGTTCCATCAATATGAACCTTAACACCAAAAATTAACATAACTAAGTTGATGTCTGTATCAAGGGTCCTCAAGGATATACTACCATGGTCAATAGATAATATTCGAATTTTCAATTGTTATCACTCTTGAGTTCCCTAAAAAAAGACAATGTAGGACAGCACAGCACAGCTACTGTAAATTGTTCACTATCATTCTAATTTGATAAGAATAAAGAGCAAGGAAATGATTCTCAGAAGCTGCTTCATATTCAAGACTTATCGTCAATCTAAATATTCGTTTCTCATACACGTTGGTCTCAGACACTCTGTAAATAAGTTCCAGCGAAGTATATGTATGTATTTTTAAAAGTAATTTTCAATGTATATAATAATCAAGACTTTTCACATTAACATCAACGTTGTGTAAGTGAAGGAGTGAAGGCTTAATATCTAAACTAGCAGTAATCCAAACACAACCAACCATGCACTCCATCGTGCCCTACGCACCTGCGTCTGTATTAAACCAATATATCTATATATAAATGTTTGAGCTTATAGCCTCCATTTGAGTATTTCCCTCGTGCTACGTACGTTCCCTATGTTTTTTAAATATCTCAACCGATTCTTTCAGCCCGTAACAACAAGAATATAGGAGGAGACTTCAAATACTTAATTATGATTATTTACTTGAAACATATATATGTTACCAATGTAACAAGCATATCTGATAAGTTGGATAAGTATTGTATAGTCAATAGATTGAACCATCGAATATCATTACAATTGAAACCTACAAGAATTTGCGAACATGTCATCTGAGGGTGCGAGTCTAAACGAACAATTATTGGATTGTGCAAGAAGAAACAATGAAGATTTGTTCAATTCCATTTTAGAATCATTAGGAAACGATACTTATAATATTTCTGAATTAATCAATACATCAAGAGATCCATTTGGAAACACTGCATTACATTTAGCATGTCAATATGGGTCTTGGGAAGTTTTAGATAAAATACTAGACCAAGAAGGTGATATTGAAATTGATCCTCAAAATACCACTGATGGTGATACCCCATTGCATGTCACAGTAAAATATGCTCACAATGAACCAGAGCATGGTACTTTTATAGCTAAGAACTTGATCGAGGTTGGTGCAGACCCAAGAATAAGAAATAATCGTAACGAAAGACCAATCGATTGCATTCACGGTGATGAATTGGAGGAATTGATAGATTTATTACAAGGTGCCGAAATATCTGCTGATAACGGCGGTGTTAATGATGAAGAGGATATTGAAGAAGATAATGTTGATAACGGAGATGATGATGATGATAATTAGTGAAATAATGGCTTTGTAGTACAGCTTCTGATATAAATGAGGTTGGTAATGTAAACGGACAGGTAACATAGTCTCAATATATGGAAATGAACATCAGTCTGCACTTTTTACTCCACCCCTATATATAATGTCCCAAATGTATTTACGAATAATGCATACATATAGAATTTTTATAAATAGAAGTATTACATATTTAATTATTATTAAAAAATGTTATTAAATGTACAGATATATTTATTATTTAATTATTTAATTATTTCCATTTCACTATGTAAGAAATTAGTTATGCATAAGTACTAAACGATAACAATTATCAATAATGTGTACTAAACTTACAGTTTAATATTGATATCCAAATTATGGACAATACTTTCTAAACCTCCCAATCTTCTAAACTTGGCTAGAAGTAATTCTCTCTCCTTTTGCTCAATAGCCTCTTTATTTTCTTGCATTTTCTTTTGACGTGCAAGTTCTTTGGCCTTTTCATTTTCTTCTTCTTGAATTTCTTGATAGTAAACCTTTGTCCTGGTCTTTAATCTACTAAATGGATCAGTTTTGATGTCGAATGATTCATCTCGGTCTTCTTTAACATTTTCACCATATTTAATCTTATCCATATTTAGCTTTCTGTTCTTACTTGTCAATTTACCAAGCTTTTTAGCACCCTGCTGATCATTTTCATGATGTTTTTCATATGTCATTAACCTCTTCTCTAAATTTCTTAATTGAGATGAATATTTGGCAATATCTCTTTCAGAATTATTTTGCTTTGCAAAATTCAATTTTTCTCTCAAAACAGTTTTCTCTAAAACAGCATTAGTACCTGATAGTTTTTTGTTGAAGATCATCCTATTTCTAACTACTTCATCGGTCAATTTAACTGTCATTGGTTCATTAACAAATTCATCTACTTCTTTGAACTTATTCGATAAGGCATATGTAGATGGAATAGTTAGATTAGAACTTTCCAATGCTCTAACATAACGTTCATATTCATCCTGTGTTATAGCACCATCACTAAAGAACTTCATTTGAAATACTTTTCTATCTTTACCTTGTGTTACACCAAAATATTGGTTTGTGAAAAAATTACCCATACTATAAGGCTTTTGTAAGAACACCTTTTCGATCTTGACCATACGGTACATTACTTGGTTAGTATTTTTGTTAACACCAACATTGACTCTACCATAACAGTCCTTTACAATGTCATTAAATCCGGGATAAAAACAATATTTAGCTACAAAGGAACGTCCAATCTTGATTTTATTGAAGTCATTAACATTGCTCTCTCTATCAGTATCATCTGCCCATTTGACATCTTCCTCTTCACTTTCCTCAGCATAGGTTGATTTTCTTTTGTATGGGTCGTAGCTTTCGTCTTCATATTCACTGCCTTCTTCATATTTATCCTCGTATATATTTTCTTCCTCCTCATATTCGTCCTCATCATCTTCATCACTGTAATGGTGGTTATTTTTTCTTTCTCTTTGCTTTTTAAGTTGAGATAGCTTAGATGATTTAACATCAGAGTGGCCTGTCACTTTTGAAGACCTTGTGGAGGAACGTACCTTTCTATTCTCAGAAGATTCCCTTTGTCTTTTCAAGGTTCTCTGACGTTCTCTGAATAACATACGATCTTTGTATTTTTGCATCAACTGCGATCTTTCGAATAACAGAGTTTCACGTTCCATTTCAGGCAAAGACTCCAAGTAATCGCGATCTCTCTCATCCCTGTATTTACCTTCTAATGGGAATGGTGCTTCTTCTTCGTCGTCGTTATCGTCATCATCTCCCAAACCAGCAGACGCTGGATTGTAATCGTCTTCGTCGTCTTCACCTACATTGATATGACGTTTCTTGGAGACAGAGTCCTCATTACTCCTACCTCTCTTTGAAGTAGAAGAAATAACAACGTCTTCCTCCTCTTCTGAATCGCCAACACCGGCTAAAGCCAATAAATCTTCTTCAATATCAGACATCTCGGATATATAGCAATCTTGGTCCCTTTTCTTTAATTAAAAAAAAACACAGACTAGAGGTACCTTGAAACAGTCTTGGTTATATCTGTTGCGCCAACAATCTAAATGGACCAGAACAACTACTTTTTAAAGTACAAATCACAGTAGTTATAATAACAATCTTGTTATTAAATGTATATGTAAATGCCTTCAAATTTCTTTCCAATTCATTAAATTTGTTCGTGTAAAATATAATTATGTGTCACGTGATATAGACATGATTTCTTGTGGGTCACAACGACTATTTCTGATATACCACCTTAATATAGATATATAGATATATATATGTGACGTTACAACAATAGTAAAGCAGTCTTTACTTTAAACTTCTAAGGTTGCTTGTTACATAGAAGCTAGAATCTACATTACGGTACATAGCAAGCTAGCGATAATTTCAAGAATCGGTTCCCCAATTTTGTCAATGCTCGAGAACAATGAATTATTCTTCAACTGAGAGTAATGATGATAGCACCAGGTACACTGGGACTCGCAATGCTTCCTCTTCTTTTTCTAAAAGATCCCCTTCCATATTAGTGACAGATTCTCGTTCGAACAGAAACAGAATCAATGCCCCATTTGCAAGACATGCAGCGGGTCTCAGAGACAGGAACAGCAATTTTGTTGGTCCATCAGCAGATTCACGAAAGAATTCTAGTAACGGTGTTTTTGCAAGTCCTAAGTCTCATCAGAAATTGCATATGAATAATAAACACGACCAAGTATTACGTGGTCGTTTTAGTGGCATATCTGTTGATAATATCCTCTCTGACTCATCTGATGTTCCGTCAGGAAGAAGAGAAGAAAGACGATCAAGTTCCTCATGGGATAGATTATCTGTATATGAGAAGTTCAAAGCTTATCCAAATCAAAAGAAATTAAACCACTTGCCATCTAGAACGTCAAAAACTTCTCAAAAGTTAGTGTTAATTCCCGAAGATATTCCTGGCAGTGAATATTCATCTCCATTATCTAATTTGAGGCAAAAACCAGTTTCCTCTCCTATTAAACAAAGCAGGATTAACAGTACTGATTATTACGATAGTTCTAAAATACGACCTCATAACCAGAATTATGACGATCTGCCAAGATTAACTGCATATAATATTGCGGATGCATTAAATTTAAAATCTATATCAAAATTTTTAAAAGAAACACACGAAGTGTCATCAAGATTATATAACGAATGTTTATATGTTGCATACACTTTGCCATTATTATCAGGAAAAGATGGGTTTAGAATAAAATCTAATATTTCGAAAAAAGTGATTGGAGGTAAAACATTAATTGATGAATTAATCGATACAAGTGAACAGAGAGACCATCATTATGAATATTACTCTGGTATCGAAAATCCTGAAGATGCATCAAATAACTATGAATTAGAAGCAAACGGTATACCAGCTGAAAATGATGTTACTGTAATCCCTGATCATTTACCAAGTGTAACGAACTCAACAGATGCATTTAACCCTGGCGACCCTCAATATTTTGCAGAGGAAACACCTAGTGAAAAGAAATTAAGAGAGAAAAAGGAAGAAATTCAGATAAATCAAAAAGTTAATAAAGCGATATCTCTACTAACAGATGAAGATCAGCATGCTGAAATTTTTATATTTCATTACGGTGTAATAGTGTTTTGGAATTTCCAAGAAATACAAGAAAAGAATATTCTAGGTGATGTTGCATTCGCAGACTCTAAAAATCTTCTCACAAGACCATTAAGTGAAGAAGATATTGAAATTGAACAGTTTCATTTCGCATATGATAGACATACGGAAAGACCAAGTATTTTCAATGATACCATAACATTGAGATCAGGTGATCATATTATGAAACTGACTCTATCACACGCTATCGCTCAATCATCTAAATTATCCAGATTTGAATCTAGAGTAACTCCAATTTTGCATTCTATTACTAAACTTCCTAAAAGATTAGCACTCTATGGTACATTAGGTTTGAAAAGAGAACAGCTACTTAAGCGTTCAGGTAAGTTATTTAAATTGAGAGTGGATGTCAACCTTTCATCCAGTGTTTTAGATACTCCAGAATTTTTTTGGTCACTTGAGCCCAGTTTACATCCACTATATATTGCAATGCGAGAGTACCTTGAAATTGATCAAAGAGTTCAAGTTTTGAATGATCGTTGCATGGTATTTCTAGAATTTTTTGACATTTGTGTTGATTCAGTCGCTGAACGGAGTATCGTAAGGGTGACATGGTGGTTTGTATTTGTGATTATTATTTGTGTAATATTTTCACTGATTGAAATATTTATCCGGTATATACTTATAAATAAGAAATAGGTTTAAAAAAATCTTATTAATATGGTAAAAAAAATAGTTTAAATTATGCTAAATATAAAATGTAATAATTTTAGTTACGTAAAATAAATTTCAAATAATTACACTTATTTCTTAGCACCATATTTGTTAACAGCTTTACCATCTGGAATGGTAAAGAAAATGTATGGTTTACCATCCTTTGGTAAGGCGTCTAATCTATAGTAACCCTTTCTTTCGAATTGAATAATATCGCCAACCTTCATATCCTTAACATTAACATCAGCGATGGCATCAGTATGGAATTCTGTATTTGGGGTCAAGAAATTTTCAAAACTCTCATCTTCTTCTAATTTATCCTTAGTAATTAAGTGATCGAAATCAACTAAGTCAACCTTAGTGACATCTTCAGTTTCAGCTAACCAAGTGATCTTGTGCTTAGTCTTCTTGAAGTCACCTTCTAAGTGTAAAGTAGCATCAATGGAGCCATCGGCGTTCTTCTTATCAATGATAGCATTACCCCAGTTCATTAAAGTAATTTCTTCGCCTTCTTCGATAACATCGGCATCGTCTTTGTCAATAACAATATCCTTACTGAAAATAACCCTCTTTTCTCCAACGGCTGGATTCTTAGGATGCTTTGGTTTCATTTCAACTCTTGGTGTTTCTGGAGCATCAGCACCGGACAAGTGAATTTTGATAGGATTAATAACACAAGTTAGTCTTGGAGCTACTGGATCAATAACCTTCTTGTTAAATGCCCAAATCAAGTTCCATTCTAGATTGATAACATTTCTTGAAGGGCCTTGAGAAATAACAAAATTTCTTAAACCTTCAATTGTCATACCTCTTCTTCTGACACCTCTGACAGTTGGGAATCTTGGGTCGTCCCAGTTTGAAACTAGTTCTTTGTCAACCATCCATTGTAGCTTTCTCTTTGATAATAGTGTTCTAACAAAGTTAACACGAGCAAAATCCCAAATGTGAACTTTTCTTAAGTTCATAGCATTCAACATCCATTCGTATTGAGCGTTACGGTCTCTATATTCAATGGTACGTAAAGCATGGGTGACACCTTCTAAGGAATCAACAATTGGAACACAGAAATCATAAGTTGGGTACATCTTCCAAGCAGTACCAGTTCTATGATGTGGATTTAAGTTACATCTGTAAATAACAGGATCTCTTAAAGTCTTGTTTAAAGCCTCATAGTCAATTTTAGCACGAACACAGTTCTGTAAACCCTCTTCAGTACCGTTTTGCATTTCTTCAGTGAAGATCTTTAAATTTTCTTCAACTGAACGATTTCTTCTAGCAGAAGCAATACCATCCATACGCTCTTCTCTCATTTTATCAACTGGAGTGTCGTCACAGTAAGCCTTACCCTCTTTAATCAATTGGATACAGTAATCATACATTTCTTGGAAATAGTCCGAGGAATGAGTGATTCTGTCACCTTTAATACCTAATAAAGCTAAATCTTCTAAAATAGATTCTTGGAATTCAACTTTCTCCTTAGATGGGTTAGTGTCATCGAATCTGATGATTAATTTACCCTTATAAGCGTCTGCAAAGTATTGGTTTAAAATAGCAGCTTTGGCATGACCAATGTGCAAGTATCCAGATGGTTCAGGTGGGAAACGAGTGACAACTTCACCCATCTTAGCATCAGGTAAATCAATTTCGAAGTTGGCCTTGTGAGTTTCCTTCTTTTTACCAGCAGAAGAAGCTTTTTTTAATTCTTGTAACGACTTAGTTAAGAATTCATTAGCTTCACCAAAAATTGGGTTAGATTCAAATAAGGTGTACCAACGGGAAACATTTACATTAACTTTGTTCTTAATGATAGAACCAACCATACCGTTGGATCTTAAAGCACCCCAACAAGCGATATCAGCAATAGAATAACTCAAACCACCGTTGATGAAAGTTCTCAAGTTCAAGTGAGCATCTAATTTATCTAAAGAAGTTGCTAACTTTTGGAAGTTTTTGATAACTAATTCACTAACAGCTAATTTGACCCATTCTTCGGAGCCAGTGACACCTTCTGGGAAAACATCAGCATTTGCTGAAACAATTTTGGATAAAACATCATCAGTTTCACCATTTAAAGAAGCAGCAGCAGCCTTCTTATCTTCGACAAATTCAATAGTAATTGAATCTGGCTTAACAGAATTGACAATACGAGCAGCAATCAATTCAGAGTATGCAACAACTGATGACTTACCACCAATAATTAAAGTAGCTGGCATTATTTTTAGTTTTGTTATCTCAACTGTCATTTATGAAAGATATATTCAATTGATAGAACAATACCATGACGAATGTAACGCTAATATGTAACAAAATCAGTAATCTTTTATATACATTGTTCGCGGAAATGTCGAAAGTTCATTGAGAATTCGTTATTCAAAAATTTATTTTAACAACTCAAGACCGGGTAAATTGCATATAGCTGTGATAAAAAGGTGTCATCAAAAGTGTCACCAACTTAATTGAAGTAGCTTTTGTAATCTCATCAATTGCGAATCAGTCATTATATTGGTCAGTTCCATATATTTATTATCTTTAGTACCAACATTGTATAGTAATTCATAAATCGAAGAATGTTCTAAGCATTTTAATATTAAAAAATCGTTAAATTTTAATGATATTAGGATTTCAATCGACATGTTCTTATTCTGCTCATTGAAATACTGTGCAATAGTGGATTCAGGTAGTCTTGTGGAGTATTTTGAAACTGCTTGTACTATCATTTGACAAATTTCAATGTTATTTTGTTTTACTATTATTACTTCGAATTGAGGAATATTAAAATATAAATGTATTTTCCAGAAAATATCTTTATCAGTTTCTTCTAGTAGTTCATTATATTCTATAATTACAATAATGGTTTTAAATTCTGACTTTAAATTCTCTAGAGCTTCTTGATAATATAATTTACCATTTTTCAGAACTTGAAAGAAATTTTCGATATTTAATCTGATAATAGAAGTAGTTTCATTTAAAATAAAATCAAAGTCTAGTTCAAATTGTCTTTCGACAACTTGTATCTGAAATTGCTTAACTAAAAGATTAGTCACCGAGAAATTACTTTTCAAATGCTTCGTATTTAATATAACATGTCTACCTTTTATTTTTTGACAACTGACTCTTGTTAATTTCATTGTAGACTTCACTTTATCCTCTTCAAAAGAATTATCTCTGACTTCGCTGACTTCTTTATTATTTTCTAAGGGTTGTGTTGAATTCCGATCAAGAAACTTTAATAGGGAAATGTTTTTTGATAACTTACTACCGGTAACTAAACTCTTAGTTGTCTTCTTACTTGCAATTAATGATTGTAGGTCGCAATCCAAAAATGACCTTTTTTGAGGAATAATTGATGTATTTATATTAAGTTCAGTAGATGCTTCTAATTGGGACGTATTTTTAGCTATTATTTTGGTTGGTATATTAGGTACTGGGCTCTCTTTAATACTGGCATTAGATGTATCTACCATGTACAAATCTACTATGCCAAACTTCCTTTTATCGACGTCAATTAAATCAAGAGAATTGTTTTTAATCTTTTTATGACATATTAGCGATTTAGTCTTGACAGAAAACTTTGTTTCAAAAACCATACTTTCATTATTCATTATATCATGAATTGTGTAATCTGTGGTTTTTAAATATATTTTCACTGGATTCCACACCAGCTTCTTCAAAATATTTTTAGTTAATAACCAATATTGTTTGTCAAAACATTGCTCAATTTTAAAATCTTTACGATATTGCTCCTGTGAAGGAGGTATTTTGAATTTGTAAAAAGACAATTTATTAAACTGCGAGTCACATAACTGTGCAAAACATCTATCAAACCATGTCTCATTTACCAAAGGTATTTTCTGATGAAGTTCAACTTCGATATTATAGATGTTCTTCTCGTATAAGTTCCATCTGGGTTCATTGTCTTTTATCTGTAAATTCTGTTTAGAACCCTTTAATGAAACATGAGGTTTAATGAGTAGTTTGAAATTTACGATGTTGCACGTTCTATTATTAATACTCTGACTTATTTGATTATTAAAGTTACTAATTTGAGAATCGGTTATGGAAAAGGGTATTTCTACGATAGATTCATGTGGCAGTGTATCAATGTTATGATTTAACTTCGATTTAAAAATCTCATACTTTTGATTATCAGAAGGTTTGTAATGTTTATATAATTTATGAGAGAGCTCAGCTTGAAGATAGTTAATTTTGAAATTGCTAAACTTTTTTTTTGAACTAATAATATATTTTACATTCCCCTGATTGGAAAATATTGCTAATTTGTGCAACCAATTGAGTTGTGAGGTGGTTTCTTTATTTATTAAAAGTTTTTCCTTAAGAGCACAATCTTTTATTTTGATAAAATGAGGGTCCTTATCGTTAAATCCAGATTTGTATATCCTATCACCCCAAACATCCCACTCATTTGATGTATTATATTTTTTGTTAACATTATAAATGTAACGCTTATTCACTATAATTGGATATTTTGAAATCTTATTTTGAATGCATTGAAAGTTCATAATTGATGACTTCAATAGCTCGCTATCCGAATGTTTTTTGTTACCAAGTTTATTCAAATAATACAACCTATGTTTAACCTTTTTAGTTATGTGTATTATTTCCTTTGAGGTAAAGTTAGATGTACTTATTATATACTCAGCATAGTCACTTTCATGTTTATTCGTTAATGCTTTACTATTATCAATACTTGGGACCCAGACTTCAGCCATATTTGGACAATATTTTTTATTTTGTTAATGCATCATTGTTTTACTTTTGAGAACTCAGCATCGTGAACCTTTTATAGATTGCGATGTAAATATGTTCTTATATATATAAATTAGGAATACGATCTAGAGCTTAATAATTTAGCCGCTCATCTGAAGGGCGTTAAAGTTTACGAAAAGCGGTGAGCTTGAACCAGATAAGAAGTATTTAAGACTTTTCATAAATATAAACTTTTCTTAATGAGCATAACCATAGGTCATAGGTGGTTTTTCTCCTAGTACATATATTATCAACTGTCCAGGAAGTGTCTATGTATAAATCATTTCATGTAGTGATCAGAAAATAAGGTAAAATAATTAACTATTTAACATGAGTAAGGGTTTACATGACCAAACAGCAGGTCTTATTGAGTTAGATTAAGGGAAAAGTCCAATCGTATAGAAAGTTACTCTGGTTGATAAATGTAGTATGAACTATACCTTTCCTGGTTAAAATTTGATCTAGAAGATACTACATTACTAAAAGCAATTAGGCAAGAAACTGCTTACCTACAAGGATAGTCCCAAAAAGGATTACAATTGATATGGATATTTGGGATCTTCTAGCGTTTGCAAATAATAATAAGAGTGAAGGTTGAACCTTCTTTTAATTGTTTCTTGTAAACAAAAGCTCTGAGATCTTGCATTGGAACTCAAGGTTCTTTTGATTTAATTTGAAATTAGTCAACGTTGTTTTTCAATAGCGGGGAACAAATAGCGATTAAATAGAATTCGGACAAATAGTCATAGATGGATAATTGACGAAAAATGGAAGTTTGGATAGTCTTGGAAAATGAATAGCACTTATAAAAATATCCTAGAATTTCGTATACGGTTTAAGGTTAAATTGTCATTTAAGTTCACATATCTAATTTACTATTCAATTGTTCAAGACGAATTAATAATTATTCTTCAGCAAAGAGAAGTTATCCACACGGAATATTGCTTCTAAATCGAGTTACCTAGGTATCATAATGTCAGCACTTTCAGACCATAGTGACACCGAAACAGAGGTTGTATCAAGAAATCTGATAGGTGTTGTAGACATTGGCTCTAATGGTATACGTTTTAGTATATCATCGAAAGCTGAACACCATGCTAGAATCATGCCTTGTGTTTTTAAAGATAGAATTGGCATATCATTATTCGATGTTCAATATTCCGCAATCACCTCTTTAAAAAAAGAACCTATTCCAGAAGAAGTCATTACTGAGGTATGCAACGCAATGAAAAGATTTAAACTAATATGTGAAGATTTTGGTGTCCCTGAAACAAGTGTTCGCATGGTAGCTACAGAAGCCACAAGAGAAGCTATTAATTCAAATGAATTTATTGAAGCAATTTACAATTCAACCGGATGGGATGTTGAAATATTAGCTAGAAATGAAGAGGGTAAAACAGGTGTGTATGGTGTAGTATCTTCGTTTAATAAAATCAGTGGCCTGTATATGGATCTAGGAGGTGGAAGCACCCAAATTTCATGGATTAAATCCTTAAATGGTGAAATTAGACAATCATCTACACCTGTTTCATTACCGTATGGTACTGGTGCATTAACTAAAAGGTTAAATAATGAAGATAAAAAGACATTGTTTGAGGAAATTCGAGAAGCTTACAAAAATGCTATTCAACAAATTGATGTTCCCCAAGATATGATTGAAGAAGCAAAAAAAAAAGGTGGGTTTGATTTGTTTACTTGTGGTGGAGGCCTTAGAGGTATGGGGCATTTACTACTTTCACAAAATATAGATTATCCAATTCAAACAATAATTAGTGGTTCCTGTTGTTCCTATGAAGAATTCTCTTCGTTATGTGATTACTTATTATTAAAGGGAACAGTTCCATATGGTAAAGATCGCAAAATATTTAAGGTTTCTGAAAGGAGGAAGATTCAATTACCAGCCGTTGGTTTATTAATGAGTGCTGCCTTCCAATCATTACCACCTATCAAAACAATATATTTCAGCGAAGGTGGTGTAAGAGAGGGTACTCTTTACTCTATTCTACCAAGGGAGATACGTTGTCAAGATCCCTTAATTATTTCGACAAGGCCATATGCTCCTCTATTGGCATCAAAATATTTACAATTATTAAGAACAGCTATTCCAGCTCATAATATTCCGGATATTGTTTATAAAAGAATAGCACCAGCTTTATGCAATTTAGCATTTGTACATTCCTCATATCCAAAAGAACTGCAACCAACAGCAGCTTTACACATAGCAACCACAGGCATTATAGCAGGTTGCCATGGCTTATCGCATAGAGCTAGGGCTTTAATTGGTATAGCCTTATGTAATAGATGGGGTGGTGATATTCCAGAAGTAGAAGAAAAATACATGAAATCTCTTGAAGAGGTGGTTCTACGGGATACAAATAAACAACAACGTAAGAGGATAATATTATGGACTAAATATATCGGTGCTATAATGTTTGTTATATGTGGCGTTCACCCAGGTGGTAATATCAGAGACGGCTTTTTAAATTTCAAAATCTCAGAAAGAGAGAAAGTTGAAGATGTTAAAGAAAAAGTGAAAAGCCTATCAATTGATGAAAAATTGAACACCGATTCTCAACAGAATGAATCATCCATAGATAATACTAATAAACCAAATAAGTATACAACTATTGAGTATGAAGTCATTGTTGAAACTTCTAAAGATGATTTGAAAACGAGTGCATCTGTTCGTTCAAGAATAATAACCTTACAAAAGAAAATAAGAAAACTGTATAAAGGAAGTTCAGAGAAGGTTAGAATTGCAGTACAATTCCGTGATGACCATTCTTAATTGCTTCAGGATAAGTAATAAGCCCAGTTCCAACTTTGGGCACATGTATACATTTGATATAATATGAACTAAGTAATATCTAAGAATATCTACAAAATAATATAAATATATGAATATATCCCCAAACGTTTACTTTAAAGCGAGGATCTCTGAGTAAAGAAGAGTTTATATCATAGTGTACGAACGATGTATATATGTATACACATATATTTGGTTAAGGTTTCCCATTTTTGCCACTCAAAAAAGTAAAATATTAATATGACAATAGTAAGCATTATCAGATCTTATTATATCAACTTTATCATAAAGGAGATAGGTATTGCAATCGTAGACAAACGTGTTCAATAATAGGAATCAGTTAGCAAGTGATTGAGAATTTAGTTAAAAATTATAGATCAAAACGTTGCTATACTACGTGAAGTTATTACAGGACTGAAAAACATACATTACAAAAGATGCCTTCATTAGCTGATCTGGTTAAAAGCTTAAACATTGCCTTCAACAAAAATGATTATGAGAGTTGTGAGAAACTAGCAACTCCTTTAAAAATCGAATTGATTAAAAACAATCTATTCATTCCAGATTTATCCAGGACCGAAGAAAGTTACATCAATGACCTTAACATCTCCAAAAGGATCCTTGAAATCATTGCATTATCTAGTATTTATCAATTAAAGTTTGATAACTTCCAAAATTACTTCTCGCAAATACGATTATATTATTTCAGCAACAATCCTACATTAGCCGCATCTAATGATAAAGATAAATTAATCAGTATTTATTTATTGCTTTTATTATCTAATGGTCATATATCAGGATTCCATTCAGAATTAGAATATCTAAGCAAACATATAGATAACTTGGAAGAGAATGAATTACTATCCTATCCAATCAAATTGGAAAAATGGCTGATGGAAGGTGCATATCAAAAAGCTTGGGAACTGTTAAAATCTGGTTTTAAAATCCCTGAATTTGATATTTTTACTGAAAATTTACTATCTGCTATCAGAGAGGAAATTGCACATAACACAGAGCTAGCATACGATAATCTAAATTTGACCTTCATCAAAGCATTGCTGTTTTTAGATAGTGAAAAAGCAGCCGAGAATTTTGCATTGGAAAGAGGTTGGAAAATCCTTGATGGTAATGTCATTTTCAAATCTTTGGATGAAGCAATAATTGATAAGGAAGAGGAGGAGGAAGAAGAAGCGGAAGAAGAAAGAGCTACTCTAATATCAAAGACTTTGAATTATGCCATCAATTTGGAAACAATTGTGTAGACATATATACATGATATATGAAACTGACGTGGAGAAAATTCAGGAAATTACATAAAACAAAAATTTAAATACTTTTTTTTAATTTATTTGATTATAATAACTTTTGAAGGTTATATTAACTTTCTAAGATATTCCTTTGTGCCACAATAAAACTAAGAAGAGATTCTTAGTCATCGATGAGCTTAATTGGCATTTGATTCACATTCAAAAAAAATTATAGGGCTTCTTAAATAAACTACATGTTAATATTCTCTTTTTCTAGTCTGCACAGTGCAGATTTTAAATCTTCAATTAAATCTTCTGCATTTTCACATCCAATAGAAAATCTGATTAAACATGGGTCGATGTCAGGATCACTCATTGCTCTCCATTCAACAAGTGATTCGACCCCACCGAGTGATGTCGCATGTTGAAAGTACTTCAGATATTGAACAAAATTTTTACACTGTTCTTGGCTTTTGAAAATAACAGCGAAAACAGCAGTATGTCCTTTACTTAGCTGTTCTGAAACGAAAACTTCCTTCTGTAAAGAGGAATGATAAATATGTTGTATAACGTTCTTATATTGGCATCGATTAGTTTCTAAAAAGTTAACTATTTTAACCACATTTTGAGATTGCGTAGATAACCTCATTTCATAAGTTCTCAAAGATCTCAATAGCAAAAAACTTTCAAGATTTCCGATATTAGTTCCCAGATGAATCCTATCTTCGATTAATGCTCTTGCTTCCTTCTCAGTCTTGACTACCAAAACGCCTGCTAACAAATCAGAGTGTCCTCCAAGATATTTTGTAGCAGAATGAAGGACAATATCAGCTCCGAAATCAAATGCATTTTGTAATGGGGGTGGTGCTAAAGTTGAATCAACGGATAACAATGCCTTTTTTGCATGTGCCTTAACAGCAATTTCTTTGATATTGATAGCAGTACCAAAAGGGTTGAGTGGTGTTTCAATATGAATAATATCTCCTTCTTGTGCAAATTTATCGATGTCCTTTAAGCTATACTGTTTCAAACCGTAATTTCTAGTGATTAAATTTGCAATAGCTTTAATACCAAAATATGATTCATCAAAAAATATCCGCTTTGGATTATAATGACACATTAGCGCGTGAAAAGCCGAGCAGCCTGAGTTGTATATAACTGCATGGCCATTCAAAACTTTTGATAATACCTTCTGAACCCTCGAACTGTTAGCATGGGATTCTCGTGAATAAACTGGATTTTCTTCGATTGAGCTCAAAAAATCTTTAACTTCTGCAGCAGGTATTAAATTATGCTCATCATATCTATAGGTGGTAGAAACATTAATTGGGGGAGCAATATCAGAGATTTTCATTAAAATAACTGTCAGCATGTATTAATGATGTAGCCAATTGAACCATTTTTTTTTGATGGACACTTCTTTTTGCTGAAATATATTTATCCAAATGAAATAAAATAAAAGACTTTGATTTTTTGATTTATTTGTAATTCTGTTGCCTTTTTATATCTTTTATTATACAATATTCTGGTATATACATTTTTGATGCTCTAGCGCATATCTATTCCTATTCCTAAAAAAAGTCGCTTATCATTTCCTCAATTTTCAGTTTCGCCTACTTTCGCTTATTCTGGCTTATTTTCGCCTATTTTCGCCTATTTTCACCTATCATCGCCTATCATCGCCTATCATCACCTATTTTCGCTTATAATCACCTTGTTTTAATTAGTATATGTCGTATGCATAAGCCAGTTTAATATTATATAAATACAAAAACATGGCCAAATTATCATATAGTTCGAATTCTAGACTACTTCTTTATTAAAACATATTGTAATTCAATAATAGTCAAAAGAAAAATTGACATTGTTGGCATTCCCTTAACAAGTTTAAGAACCATACCAATCATCTTAGCATTAAATTTATTTATGATGTCTGACAAGATATCAACAATTTTGGCGACAATTGCTACAGTATGCTGGTGTATTCAATTGATTCCACAAATATATTCCAATTGGAGACGAAAAGATTGTACTGGATTTCCACCCATTATGATGTACCTTTGGGTACTTTCGGGGATTCCTTTCGGCATCTATTTCTGCATTATAAGGGCAAATATCGTTTTACAAATACAGCCACATGTATTTATGTTTTTCTGTTTCATTAGCTTTATCCAGGCATGCTACTATCCACCAGTAGAGTATAATAAAAAAACTATAATCTTAGTTTTGAGTGGCACTATAGTTCTGGATTTATCCTTGGAGCTGCCATGCATATTAACTTTAAGACCACTATATGATAGAGGAATTAAATGGCCAGCTTTAATTTTCGGCATCAGTGCTGTCATTTTACTTATCGTTGGATTTTTACCCGTATACATAGATCTTTTGAAAAGGAAAGGACGAGTTGTAGGAATTAATTTTGTATTCCTCTTCATTGATTCTTTAGGAGCATGGCTTTCTATCATCAGTGTAATATTTGGAAAGTTCGACACTTTAGGAATTATTCTTTATTCATGCGTTGCTGTTATGGAAGTTGGGATTGCTGTTTCTCATCTAATATGGTATTTAAGATATAGATTCAATAAAGATACTGAAGACAATGAGGAATTGGAAATGCAATGTTCATCAATAAATGAAAAAGTTTCATATATTGATGAACAGAAAAAGTAACAAAACTGAACAATTCAGCATTTAGTAAATTGGCGGGTATTTCTTTTATAATACATAAGCAAATCAAAAATTAAATATAAGTTACACTTTTTGAAGTGTTTGATATCAGTTATATTTGTCTCCTTCTTAATTTAAAACAGCATTAGATTCATCTTTTTCTTCTTGTAAAGTTCATACCAGTTATCGGTACTATTAACATCGGCACTCCGTTTTTTCCAAACCTCATACATGACCTGTCTTGCCCCCCAGTATGATCCCATTCCATATTCAGATAGCTTACCTGCCCATAACTTGAAACTTTCTTGTTTTTGCACAGAAGTGCATGCACACCCTGCTATAAAGCCTTGCCAGAAAAGTGGTAATACATTTATTTTATCTTTTTCTATTAAGGTCCTTATTATATTCAAATGATGCAACGTTTTTTCAACATATATTTGAACAAGTTCAAGTGGTAAATTTTTCACCATAGTAAAATAATAAACCTTTACTCCAAAATAGAAACTCATTGTATGATGATAAATAGCTTCGATTGTTTTATTTATAAAAATATTTTTGGAATCATCAAGCCAAAAACTCCATTCTGGTAACCAATTCATTAACTGTTCCTCAAATTGCTTGACTGCGTAGCTGAATTTAGGAGGTCTGGTCTGGCCATGTTTTTTATAATAAATACAATGACGAACTATTTTAGTACAATAAGAAAATAGTAAGATCAACGAATTGGGAAGACCGAAAGGATTGTCACTTTCCAGTACTTCATTTCTTGACGGTGTGCTATACGAAAAATAGCACTTCTTTTGGTAAAATTCGTCAAATATTGGAATCTTGACAGTGTTCTGTTTACTACCTGATGCATTGGCTTCTATGTCAATCGGATTTAAACTCATTCTACTAACATTGTTCGTTGAGGTACCATCTTTATTATAGAGTTTAATAACTGCTTGATCTGTGCTGTCATCAAAATCTATTATTTCAGACGGGGTTATTTTATCCAAAGAAGTACTATCCTGAATTAATTGAAATAATGAAAATATTTCATGTAAAGATTTTGCCTTTTTAGATAAATTTGGTTTAGTCGATAGTCTTTTTTGTATAAACTGTTCACATAAATTTAAATACTGCCAACTATCCGTCATGGTGCCCCATACCACATCTACAGAACTCATTGCTAACATCGCACATAATATATCTTTGTATTTTTCCTTTTGTAATTTATCTTGGATAGATTGATTCAAAAATTTCGACGCACTCGACCTAAACTTTATGCCAAGATTTAAAAAATAATTTTGTAACTTTGAATTTTTTTGAAATTTATTGATTAAATGAAAACATGATACAGCTAATACGGAATTTAAAATTGAATTTTCGGAATTGGAAACTTCTCTTAAGCCTGCCAAGCTTCCCATTGCATTTAGTGCTCTACGGAAATAAATAGTTTTCCAAGGATTTTTTGAGGCAGCCACAACAATCATTAAATCTGCAACATTTTTTATAAAATACTTTAAAAGGAAATTTGTTAAACCATTAATTAATAAACTTGTCGTTTCTATGGTATACTCCTCTTCTCCAATCATCAAAGTTGGATTGAAATCAAACGGTGTAGTATTTGTTTTTACAATTTCAAAAAGTTCTCTAGGAAAATCATTAATCACATTCAATTTTCTATCTGTCACCTTATACATACTATGTTCATTAATAACAGGAGATTTATGAAGCATATGGTCATTTAACATTAATGACGACTCTGAAGCATTTTCATGAACATCATTACAATTATTATTAAGGTTATTTGTATTATGATCATAATCGTCACTATAACTACTATTATCAAATAATGCTTTAAACGCCCACTGGAGTGACTGATCTCCAATTGCATTAGTTTTTACGTTCGAATTAGGGAGATCCGTACCTGAACAACTATCATGTCCTTTCTTACTTTCTATTGAATTTTCTAATGGCCAATGAAGTGGAAGATTATGCTCTTGCAAAGCAAACATAGACAGTAAAGCATCTTCTCTCAAATCAGTGGATATTGTTTCTAATTCTGGAATTGTCGTTAGTAGCATTTCTGAATCTAAGATTTTATAATCATCAGGTCCAACTTGCAAATTATAGCCAGTCTGATTTGTATGACAAAAGACATTGTCAACTATAGCAGATTCTGTTCTAATTTGAGAATCAAAAATTGGCTTATTTTTAATATTTGAAGGAGAGCCATAATGTTTATAATTAGATACTGTTGTATTTGTGTTGTTTATACTAGTGATACCATGTGTATTTTCACTCCTACATTCCACTGGAAATACAAAAACCATTTTTGTACCATTATAGTTATTTATTATTACGTTAGGGTTTAAATTTTCACTTTCTTGTAATTTGAGATTCAGCTCTTGTTGAAGAAGAGGTATATTTTTGTATTTAACAAATTTAATAGAACTTCTTTGATGTCGGATATCTTCATCGTTCTTGTCCGAGCTCTTAGATGTTATTTGTTCTCCAAATTTGTCAAATTTTGTTCCTTCTAGCCAAGTTAGTCTAACTTCATAACCGTCACAATGAAGACCAGAATCTTTGCATTTATCGCAGAAAGGTTTTTTCGAATCACACTTAACTTTCTTAGTCCTGCAAGTCCAGCAACCATTGTTTAATCTTCTTTTTTTCATAGCCATTGGCATACATCGTATCTATCTGTAATTGATTACACGAGGTTTCTAATATTATACTCTAACAGATATGATATGATATGTCGTTAACTTTCTATCTAGAAGGTATAACAAAATATTTGCTCAAAAATAACTTGTATCACTTGCCATCTAAGTCGATACTTGACAAAACCAACCAAGCATGAACATGTATTTTACGATATCAAGATACTTAACTCAGATCATATTTATTCAATTTTCTTTTTAATGAGCGTTCCCATCTTTGTCAAAAAAGCGCATTGATTTAGTAGTCCTGTGAAACATTAAACAAAATAACATTTTCATAAAAAGGGTTTATTAAAATCACACTTCTAGTCTGAAGGCAACAGCATCTTTATTGCTAATACTAACTCATTTTGTCATTATGAAAAGTTCAATGTATTAATGTCTTGGAGAGAAACTTAGTCAACAACTAACTTCTGATATGTTTCATTGTATACTTCAGCATAACCCATAATATAAGGTTTCTATTGCATTGCAATACCATAGAAATATTCGCAGCTTTGGAAGATAAAATTGAATTATTTTCTTATTTCGTTCACTTTTCGTTTTCCTAAGGTGTTGATTTAAATCTTATTAATTTCCAAATAGGATAGCATATAGCTATAATGAAAGGAAATTCAAATAATCCCCCTTGCATGTAAGTATGAATGAAACATATATATATATATTGATGATTAACAATTCGGTTATCATTTATCGGTTCTAATTAAAAATTTTAGCACTGTCAAAAATTGCATAAATAGTAGGAGATTAAAAAATATATCACAAACATATTATTATATCCTAGTCCGACTTGAGTAAAGACAAATTACAATAAGTCATAAAATATGACACTGTAGTACTCTAAAAATTGCTGATTTGTATCTATTACTTTCCTGAATTGAAAAAATAGACAAATAAATGGGAGCATAATTTCTTTAAAATTCATGTGATTATTTGCATTATTATATATCCTGGTTAATAGATTATGTAATAAGAGGAGGAATCACCTCAATATATAATATATACTAAAACATGAACAGTAATTTACTAAATACTACTACCACCAACATCAGCAATATTGTACCTGTCGTTGAAGCATCTTTTAATTCTCCTCAAGACCTTTGTTACTTTAAAAATAATAGTAAATTATTTTAGTACATTATAGGAAAATAATCTGACATGAATGTAAAACCTATTATTTAACTTGAAATCAAATATCACTCTTAATCTTTTTTTAATAATAAAATGATTATTAAAACAATGTCACTTCACTCCTTCATACTATGTATTCATAAGTAGAAGTTTATATGACATGATAGAAAATAAATTTCTCTATTAAAAAATCATATATATATGTGTAGAAAATCAACACTTGCCTAGATACTGTTCTCACAAAGTGAGAGCACCTGTAGTGTAATTACCGGTTCTAATACTGATTTATACATTTGTTATATATTTAATTACTTGATTTGATTGTGAAACTAATTAGCCTTTTATTATTATTATATATATATATAGTAACAATAATACACACAGGAAATCTTACATGAAGGTGTCTCTTCTTTATAGATAGGAAGATCTAGTTTTGGGATTAAGTTGTTCACCAGCTCAATTCTGCTAATTGCGGCTTGAACGTAATTCCGTTATGTGATCGTATTAGCTAATCACTGTTATAGCACTCAATGAATGTCGCTAGAAAATTCTGAGTTTGATCTCGTTGTAAATATATTTTTATGGACGCTCAATACTAATTCAACTTCGTTGGAACATACTAATACTGAGCATTCCAATATATTTCCAGTATACTATCTACGAATGACTTAATCATATTGGAAATGATACTGGACGTATAACTGAATATACGATACCAGATATTACCTCTTTAGGAGATTATTGTTGTAAACGTGAAACAATAGTGCCAACGAAATGTAATTGCAGAATTTCTAATGCATAAATAGTCCTGTAGAGCCATCAGTCTGCCGTACGTGCTCAATTCGACGACGTCGTATCGTTGGACAGAACGGTAGATTGAAATATGATGTATATATAAACCCCGGTAATCAATAGCTAATAATTCATTGATCCAGGTCGAAGAGACCAGAGAGATTAATTTAGATATAAAGTATATAATCTAACAACATTTTAATATATTAAAGCAATGAACACAACTATTGAGCAACTAGAGAGGTTAATCTAATTATATAGTATTGTCAGAATTATTGTAGTGTATGTGACAGAACTAAGTGTTTATGACACTTTGAGTCCAGAACCAATAGATCACTTACTAATGGAAAGAAAGGTACCAGAACAATACTTCCAAGTGGTAGGTGAAAATTTACTCACTACAATGTAAATGGCTACGCGATAAACACAGATGTACAATACAGCACTAAAGAATCTTAGTAGGATGAATGAACACGTACACATGTTCATTCAACTGTCAGATTAACTCATATATAAGAGGGCATCTAACTCTATATAGAATAGTTTAAATACACTAATAAAAGACCAATCGATATTTAACAATAAAGAAGATGGACTATACTAGAGCAACTGAAGTGGCTAATGACACTAACTTAGATGTTGGAACTACCCAACATAAGCTTGTTTCTCCACAAGTATATAATTTAACAACTATTAATATATTAAAGTAATGAATACAACTATTGAGCAACAATATCAAGAATATATAACACAAACCCTAATAGAACAGATAAATTGTAGGGGCGGAGAGATATAGGGGTATGTTTAGCAAGGACTTTCGGTTGCGGCCATATCTACCAGAAAGCACCGTTTCCCGTCCGATCAACTGTAGTTAA